>NC_056748.1:8457561-8620061 GCF_019279795.1 Protopterus annectens
CCATACCAAGCTGAGCAGTTATGGATGGAGACAGAAGGTGTCACCACTATGACAATAAGGAAACAGGCATCCTCAGTCAGGATGCAAGGGTAAATAAACTGGCACTGTTTGGATTGGGATGACAGAAGGCACCCAATGAGTGCCTGTTGATGAACATGACAACTGATGCCAGTGCAGTTTGTGACTGCTCACAGATAATGCAAGCCTGCCATTGCCTGTTCACCAGCATACAAAACTTCATTAGGACGATATGCAGGGCTGTAATGTTAGATAATGAGATCACTGGTGTTTGTTCCACACAGTGTCTCATATACGACACAAAACGTTCCTGTCCTGCTTTGGTGAGAAATCACAATGAGATACCACACCTGGGGGGAGGGGGTGACATAGATATTCCCTGGCTGCACAGTACATGCTATAAAACAGTATATGTGGCTTTCTGTGCCACACATATGTCCTCATCTCATTGCATATTACAGAATCCAATACTGCTAGCTTATCGACCTAATCACAGTGCAGCAGACAAGAGGTTGCTCCTCACCTATCACTTGGCACTCAGCCAGATGTACATGTAACATTCAGCACACAGAGCAGTGGTTTATTTGCTAGGTGTAAGGACATCATTGTGTGATTGTCCCAACCAGTACCTGTAAGATTCCCATAGACTGACCTCATTTCATGGCCACATCCTTTAGCCATCATCTGGCACCAGTGATTGCATCTGAAGTGGGTAGCACTGTAGTCAGCAAAGCTAGGAAGTTTCTGTTCTGTGGTTGTTACTGTTAGTGTTGCTTGTTTATCAATAGAATATGTACGGCATACATGCATTGTGATGCATATTTATGTTTATCTTTTCATGTAGCTTGCACATTGGATGTGGCACTGATGATATAGGGGCAGACAGTGAGAGGTTAGTATTGCTGAATTCAGCTGCTTCATCCTCAGCATCTGTTTCACTTTCTGAAGAGGCACCCAGTGCTACTATTCACTATGCGGAAACAGACAAGGATTTCAACCTAATGTCCAAAGGGCAGGCTGTGCTCAAGCACGTTACCAACTACTATAGTCCATATAGACTCAACTGTACCACTTGTGCCAAAATCAGCTGTAACTCAGTGCAGCAGGCTGTCATGCCAGATGATCCCCATCAGCATCACCTGGTCACAGTCATATCTGGCACAGAAAGGACTCTTGGCATGCTACATAATGTGGAAAGATGCAGTCTGGTATACCTACATGCCAATGCTGGGGATCTCACACAAGCTGTAGATGGCCACCAGGTCTTAGAGGGTGATAAACAGGATGTCCTTGTGCAACACACAAACACTTTGCATGAATAAACACAGACCATAGTGGAGCAGATATAGGCTGTGAGGGTCTCCTGGAAATCAGAGCAACTGTCTTTTTTGTAACTTGATACAATGTACCCACTTTTTCAATCCTGCAATAGTCAGCAGTGGTGCAAATTGAATTCATTCCACTGGAGAAAATATACAAGTTCAAAGAAAGCTGTGTAATTTCTTCTAACCATGTTTTTAAGGGACAAGCCTCCCTGTACTGCTGCATGGAGACCTTTAACCTCCATAATACTTGTACGTATATATACTGACTGTGTAATCAATAAATGTTGAGAAAAAGCAAATATGTGCAGTTCTTACTTCTCTGTGGTTCGGCAAACTCAGAGTTGTTATAATTAAGAAAGGATTTGTAGGGGAAGACCCCTTTGCAAAAAGATGTTATTTCACCTACATTTCTAACTGCATGGCTACATACTTTGTAGATCTATTTTGAGAGATACAACATTCACTTGTTTAACTCTTGCTGAAATGTTACTTTGATGGGCTGGGATCAGTGAATCAGACCGCAGTGATGTTACTTTTATTGATTATGAGTAGATCTGATTGTGAGGCATAGCAGAAGGATGATGCCCTAATTGCAATGGGAGTGACCAGTTATCAGTTAGCAATGCAGGTACTGGAGAAATCTGCTGAGGAAAACTAAATTATTTAAATGATTGTCAGCCACAAATACATAAAAATGTGTTCTTTAAGTATATATTTTACGAAGCTATACCTTTTGTCTCCTTTCCCTGCTCATTTAACATATGCTATGTTTTTGGGTAACCACTCCATAAGCCCTTTCACTAAATGTATATTTTTTTCATTTTGTTTTTTGCGACTTGCTTTTGGATCATCATATGGCTGCTTATCAGAGGTTCTTGACTTATCTTTGTGGTTCTTATTTTGCTAGTAATCTAAGAAGTTCTGCTGTTCTTAAGTATACCTGCATAATTCTTTTTTTGTACGTTTGTCCAGAAGAGCCTTCTACATTTTTTTTTATCTGACAAAGTGTTCCTTTTTACCTTAACCATTTGGATATTACATTCCTTGCTTAGTTGAGTTGCAATTAAACAATATAAAATTTTGACCAGAAACTGAATACTCCCCATTAAATTAAATACTTGGGTAATATGAGGTTAAGGCCCCATATGCCAACTCCTCTACCAAATGAGGGTCTCACCCTGAGCTCCAAATGGCCTAGCTACTTCTCTGGAAGCAGGGCTGGGTTATCAGCATACCACATCTCACTGAGATTGTCACATTTATCCTTCATATTTTTAATGTATGATGTAAACAGCATCAGCTTTAAAACAACTGTTTTGTTGTGTGCCTGTTATAATTTCAGATTCCCTTGATGTTACATTGTTTAATTTAACTCTGCTTTCTGCGCCACATATAGTTAGGTAGCCAATCAGGTACTTAATTTTCTTTAACTTCCTTTCTGTCCCCCTACCTACGTCAGTACACTTGTTTTCATCTAATCCAGGGCTGTGTGTATGGGGGGTGGAGCCTATCTCAACAAGCAATGTGTACAAGGCAGTAATCCACACTAAATGGGATCCCAGTTCATTGCAGGCCATATACATTAACATGCTTAAGTGGGAGTGAGGTCTAAACTGGAAACACACCCTCCTGAGCTTAAACAAGCAAATAAGACTTCTTTTGAAGTCCTCCAAAGCTAACTACAAATCCAAATTAGCTTCCTCAACTAAGGACAACCATAAGGCGTTCTTTACTTACATTCGTAACCTAAAAGGAAAGTCTCAGATTTGTGCCAAAGTGGTAGTTAATGATAGCACATATACCGAGCCTGTGGACATTGCTAATCTGTTAGCAGACAGGTTCTGTGAAAACCTCTCTCCCCTGTCCCCACCACACTTACCCCAAGACATCCCTACCACCTGTCCTCTTCCTTGTATCTCTAAAGCGCCGGTCGTGAATGCCCTCTCTAATGTCAAAAACGCAGCAGCCATGGGACCTGATAACATCCCAGGCTGCATCCTAAATGGGCGCAAACAAGAGTTAGCAATGCCATTGGGTACTCTTTTCAATCATAGTCTAAGCGCTGGCTTCTTCCCAGCTGAATGGAACAAGGCCACAGTTATCCCCTTGCACAAACGTGGTGCTTTCACTGATCCCAGGAACTATAGACCTATTAGCCTGACTAGCCTTATATGCAAGGTTATGGAGAAAATCATAATGGACCTTATCAACCAAGATATAGGTAATCTCCAAACACTTTATCCTACTCAATTTGGATTTGTCAACGGGAGATCATGTCTGTTAAACCTGGTGGACATCTTTGAGACAGTCACCAAGGCCTTTGATGAAGGGAAATATGTGCATACAGCCTACCTTGACTTAGCCAAGTATTCTGACATTATTGCCCACTCAGGCATAATTGACAAACTCACCCAGCTAGGCATCAACCCATATATCATTAGATGGGTTGCTAACTGGCTCACTGATAGAACCTATATAGTCAAAATAGGGGAATCCACCTCCAGCAGCAGACCTATAACCAGTGGTGTTCCACAAGGATTAGTCCTGGGACCTCTACTGTTTAGGATCTATTTCTCCAAAGTGCAAGCTAAAACAAAAGGTCTATGGCGGACAAAGTTTGCTGATGACTGCAAACTGGGAGCGATCATAGAATCTCCAGACTGTGTCAGCATCCTACAAGAGGGTCTTACAAAAACAAGTGACTGGTGCAAAGTCATGGCCTTAAAATAAATGCAAAAAATGTATTATCATCCCTTTCAGTAAGAGCAATGTTCCTGCTAAATACCATATATAAATAACCGTACCCTAAGTATGCACTCAGTGGTGAGAGACCTGGGCACACAGGTTGACAACAACCTTACCTTTGATCACCATGTCTCCACAGTGGTAAGAAGGGCATTCTATATTGCTCATCTCATAAGTAAGTGCATTGCCTCCAGAAAAAAAATAAGTTATAACCTCCCTGTATTCTTTCCTCATCAGACCAATAATTGAGTGTAATTCCCCTTTTGGTATGTACCTTTCCAAGCACCTGCAGCAACTGGAGAGACCAAAAGGTTCCTCACCAGGAAAATTCAAGGTCTTTAGCATCTGCTCTATAATGATCATCTGAAATCACTGTCACTTTATTCTGTTTCATGCAGACTACTCACAGGTGATGGCTTGCATATAAGGCAATCTTTGACCCTGCTTTATTGGAAATGCTGCATGTCCGTAAGTCAAATGGTACATGGGTTACTCGATCTAATGGCCTTAACCTGGTGTGTGACATTAATAGAACCTGCTGGAGGGACAGATTTGTCTTCCAGAGGTTACCTCACTTTGGAACAGACTCCTGATTCATGTCAAGCAAACATAACTATCAACTGTCCAGATTTTTGCAGAATGTCCAGATTTTTGCCTCATACTTTTAGTCTGTTCCTCACAAAAAATTATTTTTCTGGCGAATTATTGGCAAATCATTTGGGACTGAAGTCAGAAAATACTGATAGACATTTGAATTTTAGACATCACACCCTTCAGAAAATACATGCCAATGAAAAACCTGTTATTCTATTAACTTTCTAAGTCTATAAGAGGAATATTAAAAAAATTGTTCCTATTTTTGGGCCTTTGCCCCTCTGTTATTTATGACTTTGTCCAGATTTCTTGTTCTAAAAGGTTGAGAGTTATGCAAGCAGAGCACCTCATTGGCCCTCCTCAAATGCAATCTGGACAATTGGATGGGTAACTGTAAATTCACCACAGGGGTTCCACCTATGTTCCTCTTGGACAGAGATGATAGGTGTTGATCGTGGAAATAAGGGTAAAACCTAGCTAGGCTTGTAAGAGCCCTAGGGTCATTAGCCTAGTAACCTCCTATGATCTTATGCATATACTGACAATCCACATGCCAGTATGTTTTTAGATTATTGTAGAAAAACAGAGAGTGCAACAGAAACTCACACAAGAGGAACTTTCAAAATCCATATAGAAGACAGCCCAGCTGAAAAGTGAACCAAAAGTCCAAACAACCCAGCTGAAAAGTGAACCAAAAGTCCAAGCACCGTGAGACAGCAACCCTAACCTCTTCAATATATTCCATCCATCCCTCTATCCCCAACCTCCATTTTTTGCACAGTACACATCAACAGTGACAATCATCTAGATCCAATGTTATGCCACCCTGTATTTAATGTTTTAAGTTTTATTACCAACATAGGATGCCTGACTATATTAAAGGCCTTCAAAAAGCCCAGTAAAGGTCTTCTGTAGAATTTCAGTGCATATTTCCTTTTGGGTTATGATCATTTGTTTTTAAAAATGCTGTACCTACCTCATGGCCCTCATAATATTCACTCTGGGTGTGTATGCTTAGACATTGTATGATTAGAAAGCTAGTAAACTGTTTAAACAAAAGTTTACTTTAACTAAAATGATCAGTACTAAATATGAGTTACAGTCATTTCTGAGGATGTTTTTTTACTAGATTTATATAGCTGATTTACAACTATCTCTGCAATGTGAGCATTTGGTGATCTCAGAAGGATTGCTTAATTATTAGTGGAATGGGGGTTGCAGTGGTTTTCACAGTCATATGTATCAGTTTAGGTGATATACCAGCTGAGGAAGAAACATAACTTTCACAATTTCTAAGTAAATCATAAGATATATTGTGTGTTAACATCTTGTAAAGGTAATAGAGAATCAGTAGTTTGATTTTCATGTAAAGCAGGAGACCTTTTTCTAGAGAATGGTGACCCAAATGATCTTGCAAGCTGCAGTTATGCATCACTAATTATTAAAGAGATTTGCTGTCACTTCGTCTGGTCTCATAAGGAATGATTCACATTTTTGCTGTACCAGTACTGTCTACTTCCTACAGTTGTTAAGAATATTACAACATGTTTTTACTTTATAATTTGTTTATCATAATTGTTTTCCACTATTTGAACTCAATTCTGCATGTTCCTTCTGTGGGACAATTCTATAGGTCACCCAATCAGAATCAGATTTGTTAATTAAGCATTTTAAAACTGGAATAGTTACTTAGAAAACAGATACTTTAAGGCCCTAACCAGCTTTTGCCATTAATCCTAACAACCAGTTAAAACAGTGTCCCAAAAGGTTGAGTACTGGGGATACTTTAATCACTGTATGAGCTGTCATCCCAACCTTGTTCACTGCATCTACTGTACATATGGAAGAGTCATAGTGGCTGAAACAAAATTCATGGCAATTTGTCAATTAATTTGGGATATGTCAATGCATGGTTAGACAAACTAAAGCTAAAAATAAATTATTTCATAACTACAACAATGTTATTTGCTACCCATATTAAAGTTAGTCTGACCATCTCCTTCCATGAAGAAATGAAACTTGAAACAGCAGATAGCTATAAATAACATCCCTCATTTTTTTACTGTACATAACTGAAACTGGGACTAAATCCAGGGCTATTTCATAATCTTACCACAAAACAGTCGGTGGTGCTGCGGTAGCATTGTCACCTCACAGTAAGACGCTGTCCGGTTCGATTCTCAGCTAGATCGTCTTCTGCGTGGAGACATGCATGAATGGGCGTACCTTCATTGAAGGTTGTGTGTCAGGGCTGGTAACTCGGCACATAAAAATCAACTACCAATCATTAGCGGACCGGAGTTCCGCTGTGGCGAAAAGCCGAAAGACTCAACAACAACAACAACAACCACAAAACAGTCGACATCCTTTGAGGATAAGTAAGGGAAGCTTTGGCCATTTGTGCATCTTAGGCTCTATTTATGCTTTAAAAGTGCTTGTAAGATCCTATAAAAACTTGATCAACAAATTTTGGACACTGAAAAACAATCATTTTGAGACAGCTGCACAAAGCAGGGAGCCTTACATGATTCTCGCTAAGGCCAGGGGCTAACCAATTGTTCATTGAGTCAAACTCCTTATCTGTTCCATAATATATAAAATATTTAGCATAGATCACTGCAGTTGTTTAAACATCATTTTAAGAAAATGTTCCACAGAGAACTCAGGTCTAATACAATTTCAGTGAATAAGCTGAAATTCCACTGTGATCTCTTTACTGTACCTCCAGAATCTTCTCTTTACCATCTCCATAGTCGTAGAATTCTTTTCCTCACTAAGGTTCTAGGTTTTATGAGAGTATTAGAATTTCACCTCTTTGCTAAAACCTCCTCTATGTGCATTTGTTCAGTCAAATAGGTAAAGTTATTCCTACAAAGTTATGTATACACTAACTTCTGGAAACTAATTGTATCTGAGTGATCCACTATGCCTTCTTGACCCTGTAAGACTTGTATCACAATTGCCTGTGAAAAAAAAATCATGAAGCTGACCGCCTTTGCAGACATACCCTCAAATCACAAATACTAGTGGCTTAGTAGTTTATAGGCAAATCAAACAGAGTAAAATACTAAAAAAAAACCACGGGGGGCTTTATTCCCCACAACTCTTTGTTTTGTTATTCTCACCCTGAGGTCAGTTTGTCTTGCTTTTTCTCTAATGGCTGCAAACTCATATAACATTACACACAATACATTTTGAGCATTGATACATAACTTCTACAGGGAATGATAAATGATATATGAACATTTGAACTCTCTAATGCAGTAATGCTCCTGGAGCTGTGATGCCAGCAGTATTTTACACAGCACCTGCATGTAGTCATATCTTACTGTGCAGATGGGGCTATGTTAACAGAGCAGGATGGAACAGGTTCTTCATATAGTATGTGTTGCTATTACAGTGCTTGTTCATTTTATATACTTGTGTAACAAGGTAGTAGCTGAAGTAGAAGCCTGTGATCTGGTTCACTTATTTGCACGAATAAATAAAAATATGGAGGCTGAACATTTAGTGTCATGATAGCATGGGAGAAACATATGCTGAGGGAAGGTGTGTGGCAAAGCCAGTGGTGTGTGTGTGTGTGTGTGTGTGTGTGTGTGTGTGTGTGTGTGTGTGTGTGTGTGTTGGGGGGGGTAGGAATTCCAGTATGTGAACTAGGTAAGCTTAAGAACCTTTCACTAGCTGTACATAACATGTTATCTTCTTTCTGAATACTTTGTAATTCTCAGTGACAATCATACACACTACCTTACAGAAAAATAATAATCTGATCAGGCTGCTTTCTCTTTTCTGAGGTACACGGTTTTATTCCCTCAGCCACCTTTACCTAAATATGTGACTGAGCAAGTCACTTAACCAGACACAGCTCCTGGGCTTAGTGTGAACAAGGTCCATGGAGATCAGTGCTCTAACTCAGAAAACAAATACAAATAAATAAATAGTTTTCCCAAAACAATGACATTTCACAGCTAAGCTATTACTTTGCCTCATCACACAGGTTGCTGTACTTATACTGATGACTGCACCTCCTAGCGTTCTTGTTCCTGTCTACACTATTTCCTTTTCTTTTCTCTTATTCTCACATGACCAGCATACCTTTTGTCCTCTACAGTCACTGGAAGTCTGAAACCATTGTTCCTCCAAGCTTGGTTGACAGCATCCTCTTTTTCCACCTTGTTACTGAAATGGACATTTTGGACTTTTTCTGTTTTACTGTATCAAAATGTATAAATCTAGTTTGTAATTTGTTTAGTGCTTGCTATTTAACCTTTCACTGACCTGTGATCATTGCTTAGCATGATCACACAATTCTAACCACCCTTACCCACCTCACTTCCATTTATTCATCCATTCATTCATTCTCTGATTGCACACGTAATCCAGTGCAAGGTAGCTGGAGCCTATCCTATCAGTCAATGAGAACAAGGCAGAGAACTCATGCTGAACAGGATGACAGCCCACTACAGGATGTACAGACATTCACAGATGTACACTTATATTGCATATACACTTATGTAAAACTTAGAGAACCACTAATTCATCTACTGTATGTCACTGGAATGTGGAAAGAAACTGGATTGCCTAGTATAAGCCCTTCAAAATACAGGGAAGATATGCAAACTCCACACAAAAGGCAGCTTAGTTGAGAACTGAGCTGAAGAACCAAGTGCTGTGATGAAGCAATGCTAACTACTGTATCACTGTGTTGCCCTGACATAATTTAGGGCTAGCAGTTTGGTATTATTTTGCTGTTACTGATATTTCATTTTAATTGTACTGCAGCTGCTAGAATATTTTTGAACTATGCATTTCACACTGATGAACTTGTAAAGAGGAGATTAGTTTAAAAGGAGGAAAGTCCTATGCCCTTTTTAGCAATAAGAAAGGATGTACTGACAGAAACATAAGCTGGTCCTTTGAAAACAAATTAGTAAAAAAAATGATCACATATGATTTCAGCTAGCTGTTGCTCCATAACACTTCCAGTGAACTGATGAACTGCATTATGGGTAATACCATATCAATCAGAAAGCCCTAAGAACTTAAAAAAGTGCTCTACAAAACAACCAAAAAAAAGATCCTTGACTGATTTCAAGGCAGAAAAAGCTGTTAGTGTACAATATAAAAATAAATCACTGAACATCTTAGATGACTGAGTGTGTGTTAACTCAACATCAGTGAACAACAAAGCCATATACAGTGTTTTGGAAAGAGCATGGCCAATTTAGAAATGCCTCATTGTGTTAAGACAAAGACAATACTGATGTCTACTGTCAAGCAGTCACTTTACTGAACTGAGAATCATTGTAGCTGCATGCCAGTATATTTTGCACTTTAAAAAGGAAGGTTTTAGCTCAGTTAGTGCTTGATAGATTTAACAGTAATCTGATAAATATTAACAAAATTATAAATCCAGTAGTAAATTCAAAGTCATCTAATGGCAATATAAAATATTACAGAATTCATGTGTAATGTTAACAATGCCAATATTCACACTTTTGGTATGAAATGCTTTGTCTCACCTAATAACCTCACTCTTTGCACTACTTATGCAAATCAAACTATGAATTTTTACCCTTTTAGAACAATGCTTCTTAGGGAAAAGTATGCTTTCCTCAGTGAATCTAGTTCAGTCATATGGATACAACTAACAACAGATGATTTATTTATTTATTTGTTTGTTTATTTATTTTTAATCATAGAAATGCTTTGTTGCATTTGTAAGCATTGTATTAATTATACGGAAAAATAATTTAACTCTCATCATGCATCAAATAGGATAAGGTGGGCTTTACTTAGAGCTGTGTGACTGTTATGCCAAACCTAAAATAAGAGAGAATTTTATAAGCAAACCAGAAATAGTATCCAAGAAGATTCTCCAATATATTTAACATTCATCGTCAAATAACACTCCCTGTAAGCAAGCCCAACAAGTTAAAATCATAACTGTATTCTTTATATTCTTTCAGCCAAGTGTTTTCCCCCCAGATGATCAAAAAGTCAATAAGGTTTAGAACATATGTTGCACACTTGATGGAGTACGGTGCTATCTGCTTTTTGTTAGCACTTTGTTTACATTGCTGTGCACTGAAAAACTCTGAGTGCATCAATAAATCTTGTCTTAGTTGCATAATGCCCATTTAAGAGGCCATTGTTTCTTTACCATGTGTTCTCAAAAACTGTGTAATAAATGCATGTCACATCTATGAGTCTATAGTCTTTTATTTTATGCTGCAGCAATACATACTTTCCTACTGATATTTTTATCAGCAATTATAATACCTTAAACATTCATTGCTAGCTACTGTTCCTCCACATTTTTTGGTTCGGACTTCCCAGGGTAGAGGTCTACCATTCCCTCAGATACTTATGAAATGGGTTAGTTTCTGATTGGGACTGAGCAGGCATCTATGAAAGATAAGAGCATCCCGGACACAGCTTCACTAATGACATCACAAAGTTTTTTTCTGTTGGTTCTAAATTCTCCTGCATGTTGAGAAACATGACATAACTGAGCAAGTGATGATGACATGGGAGGAATTGTCCTCACCTACATAGTGATGTATCCTTTGGACTAACCACCGCACATTCTGCTACCCCTTTCAGCAAGTCCAATCTCACCCCAAAAATCTGCAATCTTTGATATATCTCAGCCTGCAAGTTTAGGCATGCCCCCCAACTCAGAGGCACCCTGAAAAATGTGAGAATGCATTGCTTTGTCATTCATCTCACCCAGTTATTGGCTTCTCTGATGCCTGGACAGTTACTTGAACCAGAGTCGTCTGGGTCACAGCAAAAGCTACATCCCTCTGTGCCACTGAACAGACGCATACACAGTAATTTGACTAATAATGTAGTAGTGCAAAAGCCACTTTAATAACTAATTTTCACTTAAATTTTATCTATTTATTTACAAAGTCACTGGACAAAAGCAATACATCATGCTACTCACCTATCAAACCATGACGTAGCCAAAACAACAGCAGGGTAAGAGTAAACAGTATTTTGCAAAATACTCCAGATAAATATTTTTCCTTCATTGTGATTGGTAGGTGAAACCACATCTGAAATAACAAACCATATCCGAAATAAACACATCATCCTCTGTACTGACTATAAATTGGTTATTTTACAGCTTTACAGAAGTTGTAGATCAGACCACTAGCTGATATTAGGAATAAATAACTTATCCACTTCTGAGAGGTGGAGATATGCTCTAGAGAGGAGAGGAATGAAGGTAAGGACTAAGACAGAATATATGTGTGTGAATGAGAGAGAGACTAGAGGAATTTTGAGGATGCAGGGAGTAGAGTTGGTGAAGGTGGATGAGTTTAAATACTTGGGATCAACAGTCCAGAGTAATGGTGAGTATAGAAGAGAGGTGAAGAAGAGAGTACAGGCATGGTAAAGTGGGTGTAGAAGAGAGTCAGGAGTGATTTGTGACAGACGGGTACCAGTAAGAGTGAAAGGGAAGGTCTACAAGAGGGTAGTGAGACCAGCTATGTTATTTGGGTTTGAGACGGTGGCTTGACAAAAAGTCAAGAGTCAGAGCTGGAGGTGGCAGAGTTAAAGATGTTAAGATTTGCATTGGGTGTAATGAGGGTGGACAGGGTTAGGAATCAGTATATTAGAGGGTCAGCTCAGGTTGGACAGTTTGGAGACAAAACCAGAGTTGTGAGATTGCGTTGGTTTGGATGTGCTGAGGAGAGATGCTGAGTATATTGGGAAAAGGATGCTAAGGATGGAGCTGCCAGGTAAGAGGAAAAGAGGAAGGCCTAAGATAAGGCTTATAGATGTGGTGAGAGAGGACATGCAGGTGATTGGTTTGACACAGCAAGATGCAGAGGACAGGAAAAATGAAAACAGATGATCCGCTGTGGTGACCCCTAACAGGAACAGCCGAAAGAAGAAGAATCCACTTCTCAGATGTTGTTCTCCATTCTTCACTAAAGGGTAGTATCTACAATGTTTTTCTTTTCATGAACATCCAATAAAATCATATGAGATTTTATCTTTGGTGTCTTTGAAATTCCAGTGTGCCTCTCAAAATTTAAAATATTTAAATCATTAATTGAAATATATTTTATATATTAAATAATATTTGTAATATATATTTTGGATTTTAGTTCAAGTGAAGGTGTGATATAGGGAGATATTGCCAGCCCAGCTATCTGGAATTTTGTAGCTAATTCTATGTCATTTGTGAATATTGATATGATTTATACAGAACTGTATGTTATGTACTGAGCTAAAGTGTAACCACAGTATGCCCGGCTGACTTAGAACAGAAAATACGTTGAAATTAGATTGCTTTATGATTGTGCTATAAAAGTTCTCTCTTAGTTTCAGTGTAGCAGACACAATGTCTAGAGCTAGAAGTTTTTGTATTGTCTTGAAAGATAAGAGTAGGTTTAAAATGTAAAAAAGTGTTTTATTCTTTTACGACTTCCAAGAGCTGCAAACATCTGAGCAATATGTATTTTTAACACAAAGATGTTAAAGTCTGTTAGTTTGTGTTTAGATTGGGAACTTAAGTCAGGTGACAAAAAGTGATGTCATCCAAGCTAACCCAGCAGTACTATTTGATATTGATTTAAGAACTCTCTCAGAGAGAGACTGGGCATTTTGTATTTTGTGTTTGACCTGGAAATATCCACCCATCATCATCATCTGCACTTGCCTTGCTGTAAGTAAGATTTAGTGAATAGTATATCTCTTAGATATAGATAGGAATATAGTAAAGATTAGTTTAGATGTTTTCTGTATTTATATGAGACTATCCTGCAATGTTATTTTAAAATATTTCCTGTGATTTGAAATCTGAAGTTACTGTGTTGATTAAATGAGTATTGTCTTGTTCTTTTATTATTTATTATTAAATATATTTAAACCTATCTTTGTGGCTGATATTTGTGAGACATATTTAAGCTCTTAGAGTACTTGCATATGTATTTTGGTGACACTATGCAGGCCACTCCTAAAATAGCCTTCCAAATCTTGGTCAGACTATCATTTGGATAATAATAACATTACACGGTAAGATTGGACACACTTTGTAAGGGCCTTATAGTAGCTGATAAGTAGGGGCTGGTGGCAGTGGAAACTACCTTATAGTCTGAGCAGAAGGGGGCATAGCTAGTAAACCTGTGCCAGCCTTCCACAGGTGTGTATGTGTGTTTGTATATAAACTAAATCTCAAAATGTGTGTGTGTCAGCTACTTTGGCAGGGACACAAAGCACTGGTTGGACAGAGAGGGTGCTGGAGATCTTGGCTTGGTCCCTCAGCTGAGATCTTAACTTATAGCTGTGCCAGTGGGGAGTCTTATTGGGGATCTGGAGAAAGAGGGAGAAACCAGCCCCAGACTGACTGTGATCTCTGTGTGCTCTTAAGGGAAATTGCACTTTACTGTATGTGTACTTGTCATCCTCACAGTGTGTATGTCCCCTAGCTGTTGCCAGTGGTGAGAACTGAGGCTGCTTAATTGCTAGGCCAGTGCAGGGGTGTCACAGAAGTCATAGTTGAACAATTAAGTATTCAGCAGTAGTTTAAAAGCAGAACATGTTGGTCTTCTCTTAACTGACAGGGAAGAAAATTCCACAGAGTTGAAGATACAGCCTCGAAAGCCATCAGACTGACAAATGCCAAACAAATCCGGGAATCTTCGTCAGCCTGCCATTGGCTAATGCTAGATTCCAAGTGGGGCAGTATCGATGAGTCAAGTTCTTAAAATAACTTAATAACTGTGCAATTCAATGAAAATATAACATACATCCTTGTAAACGGCTTTAAATGTCACAGAAAACTGTACAGGGCTGCAGGACAAACACAATATGGGTGTGTTTATCAGCTCTCATTAGTCATTTGGCTGCTGTATTCTACACCACCTGTAATCAGCAAATGTCACCTTCAGATGGCCTTAGATAAAGGGTGTTGTGATAATCCAACCTAAAGTAAACTAATGCATGAACAACCACAGAGAGGTCACTGATGAGAATAAGGCACTTGAGCCATGAGCTATTTCTTAGATGGTTAAATATGATTTAGATGGTAATGATGCACTTTCCTGTCTTCATTTCCAAAATGCATTCATTGACACAGCCTTATGCCATTTTTTTTTTAGCTTGGTGTTTGCGAATATTCTGTTTGCACCCTGTGTCCCCTGCATGAAAGTTCTTTGCATGCCCACGTTCATGCATTTTGTTTCATCCATTCTGGTTCTCAGAGTTGCACCCTAATGATTTAAGTACCTTGCATAGAGAAGGGAATTTTTGTTTATCTTCTTTTATTCCATTTTAGGATGCATTATGTGTAGTACCACACTGTAGTCCTGCTCACTCTGTCTATGAAATGTCACTGCCCTGTTGGACATGATTTTTTAAGCAGTGCATTTGTTAATATTACCATCACCAGACTCATGATGGGTATTCTGACAGTCCCAACCTCTTTCTTCCTACCACGTCTGAGCCGACAGGGACAGGTACCCTTTACATGTTGTCTAAAACCTCCTCCTAAATCCAGAACTGTTAAAAGTGGAGTCACTATTTCCCCTGCCATTCTAGGATGCATCCTATGTGCTTTAATGCTTTGTTCACCTTCAAAAGAATAAGGTAAGGGACCAGTCTTCACAACCAGCTAGTGTTGCAAATTTTACTGCTGTTTTCTGCTCTTTGAGCACTAAACAAAAGCTATTGCTTATAATCATTGACTTGTCCTGATCACTGCTTCTTGCAGTTTTACTCCTTTTACATATCTTTGCTAACCAGGTTGGTGTACTGATCAAAAAATGTGCCCTTTTTAATCACATCTTGATTGCAAGACAAATACATAACATATACATAATACAGCTGCTATACATTTACAAAAAGAATGAATATTTACAAAATATAAAACCAGTGATGTTTTACATTATATATTTAATGCTAATATTAACTGGTTATGCATTCAGTAGCAAATTATCTTTATTTACAGGATATTGGAATTAATAGATTATGACCAATTAACATTGCTGTTATATATTTTATCACATTTGCTGTGAGAGAATTACTTTAGACAGTATACATGGTAACAGTAAGCAACCATTTATTAGTATGATTTTTAATATAATTTAGTGCTTTAGCTATCAAACTATAAGCTGCTCAGTAGGCAGGAGTTATGCTGAGAACGTACTGTGCTAATTAGAATCTTATTTTAAAGAATTGCATATATATGCACTGATGGCTTAATACATACATCTGCCTCTGCAGAAAACTATTAAACAAACTAGTTAGTATCACAAATAGATAGCAGTTAAAGAAATGGGATAATTTATACTGGGTCAGCTTTAGCTATCATACTGACTTGCTGTACAACAGTAGCTGAAATATTATGGGGCATGGTTTTCACATTTACAAGTAGTTGAGGGTGTCTAAGGACATAGAGGCCTATATGATTTCCAGGTAAACAATATAACTTACATGGAGAGTTAATGGAAGTGATGGATAAAATGCAGGCCTAGGTACTTAAAATAAGGCACGTTTTCCATATGTTACCATTCAGGAAATATAATTTCTAGTATTCAGTTGTTTTATTAAGTCTTTGCTGGTAAAATCAAAATACATTTATTCTTACAAACATTTATAATTAGATGCTAGCATGCCATCCATAGCATAATGTTTCTTGCATTTTTTTCTAATGCACATAATAAACAGTATATTCAGTAACTGACATCAAACTGCGTAAAACAATGCATTTAGTTTTAGTTTCACTGAGGGCCACATAATGATAATTAAGAAAAATATTAGGGAGTCTGTATATCACTATATCATGATGGCAAAAGGGAGATTTTAGTCTTTGCTGTTATTTTTTATAAGGTAGTTTGTGATCCACATGAAAGAGCCTTCAGAAAGCCTGATTCATCGACTAATGAATGCCAAGTAAAAGAGGCACTGTGTTTGGCCTTGGTCCATGTTACTATAAATAATATCTCCCAGGAGTTGGCAGGTATAAAGGTACCCCTGCCAAATCTAAGCCATGATGTTGTTTAATGAGTATACTCCATTTAAGAAATTTCAACATAACTTCAATATGTAATATAAACAAACAGCAAGTCCCAAATTACTGGCAAAAAAGTAAAAGAATCCAAATGTACGACACAATAAAGATACTTTTGGATTTTTTACTTTTGGCCTGTTTCCATAATCTGGGACTTACTGTTTCAGAAAACTGCTTTGGAATTTGTTCACATTCTGTTTTGGGACATTTCTTCAATGTAATTTAAACAATGTAATTATTACATCACCAATAATTCAGACAACCATTAAAGTATTAATAAATGGAATACATGAGTGGTCTTAGCTATTCGTCACAGAACTTATTCCTTAATGCCTCAGTGCAACAGTGATATTTCATGACTAACAATCTAGACACATGTATATTCCATATATACTGTATAGTACTACAGTTAATAGTTACTAATTAAATATTTCTGTTACAATTATATTGTTAGCTTACATCTAATATTTTGTCATTTTTATTATTATTATTATTTTTTTTCAGCTTAAAGTCTTCTTTGGCACTTATTTTAGTTGAGAATGTAATAAGCAGGAGCTGGTTGTATGATGCGAAGGGATGAAGCCCTGCCCGTGGCCCAGGGGATCATGGTTCAGCTCATAAGCCATGACACAAGCAGTTCCAGGCATTGAAATGGATTGAGTGACATCTATGACTCATCCATCCTGTGGTAAAGGATATGGCTAGGCCAGCAGCTTCTGTATTGCCTAGTGGAAGCCGTAGCAGGTAGCAGTAGCATCACAATGGCTGACAGGGACGATCTTAGGCCTGCCATGGTATCTATAATGCTGTACCTGAGGTTCATCCTGCAGTGAGATCATCATCTGCCACTGGGGAAAAGTAAGGGTGTAAAAGGATAGAATCAGTACTGGGTGATGGTCACATGATCCTCCAACTCTCATACCAGTTGCCTGAAGGCCTGATTGGGAATGCAAGGGTTTATAGGGATACATGAATAATTTATTGGTCAGGCTGGGAGCCATAAGATATATAGTAAGAAATGTCATCATTAGTCCTTTTAATTTCAATATACTGTACCTTTATTTTCCTTCTCTAAATTTCAACAAGGTAGGTATTTTTTTCAGGAGCTCAAGGCAATTCCTTTTGAGACCAGCGTAACACTTTAGAAATGCTGCTGGGCTTATTCTAGTGACCTGTAAAGGTACACCTGCAGAATATTCCTTCAACATACAGTTCTCCATCAGAGGTCCTGCAGTGTATGTGGTATAAAGATGTGGGACTGAAAAAGTGCATTGATCACCTGTCTCATGTAATGTGGTGCTTGATTCCAGCACTTCTGAAGGTGTTTTTCATCATTTGTTAGCAGACATAAGTGGTTACCTATCCTTCCTTTCTTCCTATCTTATTCCCCCTTCTCAGGCTACAGAAATGGCTGTAATTCCTTCTCCTGATAAATGCTTGGGCATCCACCATCTTATGGGCACTGGTCTTGTCATGCATTCATATATAGTTACTAATCTTTTGGGGGTCATTCACCCATCTTTGGGTACCATTCACGTCATGGTCATCCACCCATCTATAGATACTAATTTGGAAGTCTGATCTCAGTTGGTCTCACCTATATGTAATATTCTGAAGTACATTGACATAGTCCTATGGCAGTACTTGGTCATGGCCACTTTTGTGTTTTAGATTTCTTTTCCTGGTTTTTGCTTCACTATTGTCATCAAAGCAATCATTGTGAGACTACGAAGATCAGAAATCTAGGCAACTGAATGGTGCCATTTCCATAAGGCAAAGCATCTCAGGGGCATAGAGAGATAAAGCCCTGACTATGGCAGACAGCCTGAATCTGATTAGTGAACTATACATTGGAAGATTGTCAGGATGTTAGAGAAGTGATGAGAGATGGTGCCTGTTTGCCTATATAATTTGTAAGGGTCAGGGTGCATGCCTAGAGTGCAATATCCATCTAAAATCACCATTGAAGGCTATGGATTACTTGAGGCAAATACTTACAAGGAAGCCAACGTCTATTAAAGGGAAGTGGGAGACACATCATTAACAGATTCCCATTGCTTGCCAACCCCTTGGAATTCCATGAATGTGTGCACTGGGGAAAAGCGAAGCTTAAGAAGAACCACCCAACCTCAGTGAATGACAGCACCACCTTTGCTGCTCAACCCTCACTTCTGGGAATGAATAAATTATAGGTTTCTTGTCCTTTGTGATAAATGGGCCAATACAGCAAGTTTGAAGGAGGCTTGATTGCCATAAGAAGTAGGGAGAAAATGCAGGGGAAAAAAGTATCTGACATTATCTCTATTATTTGTATAAAATGTGTTTACTGACTTCCATCCATTTTCCTTTGCACCTCCATCATGGAACCTTTCAGAGACCAACATACATTCCAGCTTTTGAAACGATAACCTCTGAGTTTGCCACCTGCTGATACATGGGTGCCTACATTTTCCTTAGAGACTTGTGCAGTTTGTGGCCACCATTTTATGATGCCCAAGCTAAGGTCTTAAATTAAACCCAGTGTGAGTTCATTTTACTCTTCCATGTATGTCAAACAATGGTGATTCTTTTCAGTTACACACATACAAAGTCAGTATTTGCATTTTATCTTTATATGTCATTAGCATTTCAATCTTATCCTTAGGACTGTCTTCCTGCCAGGAAGTCATTGTAATAATAACTCCGGTTTCATTAGCGGTATATTATAGAACAGGCTCTTATAATCAACATCTGACAAAATAGGTGCTGCTGTCATCCTCCCGACACCTCTGAGGTGAGCCACATGCTGTACAGACCTTGCATATTTGAACACTGAATTCCACGTTTTACAGATTCTGCATTATTCTCTGCATCATTCCACTCAGGTACGCTCTCGTACAGGCTAGTCATGTAGATATGATGTCATTGTCGTACTTTGTTACATATTATACTTATCTCCCTTCAATCTGTCCTATTTTATTACATCTCCTACAGATGTTTTCTTTATGCCAACAATATTTTTTAATGTTGTAATGTTTTACCACAATTAAAACATACCTACTTATGTGCATATTTACTAGTTACTTTATTCACTGTGCATTTTACCTCATCGTGCCATAGTTCTACATGACAATTATTTATCTACTGTTGAATCTTCCTTATTTAACAGTCCAACATTCTGTTTCACATAGTTTCATCAAACACAACATGTATTAGTGTATATTTTAATGTCACCCCCCCCCCCATAATTAACAGTGTTACATGTATTCTGACTTTTAATTTTTTCTTGTGGAATCTGTAATAGCAATTTTCTGCAGTTACTGATGGCTTTGAGCCTAAGTGATTTTTTTAAATCTTAACAATCTCATCAAATGCTTTCTGCCATAGGATTCTCTAGTGCTATGATATTGCAAAATAACCCATATGCATCTGTATCATTTATATCAAGCAGAGTAGAAGCATTTCTAGCACCTGAGATGTTGCCACTGCACTATAGTGCAACTCTGTAGCACAAGTTCTACACTCACCTTAAAAAATTCACACACCCAGCATGTTATCCTATTGTGTGTTATAAAGCCAGTCTCATGTGCTATTTGCTATTAAAGCATTTATTTTTGCTAACCATGGTACAGTGCTGATCCCCATGGACCATTTCGAGGTTCAGCCTAGGAACAAAAAAGCACAGGAAAAACAGAAAATGGTTTACAACAGTTACCAGTTGGTAACAAAATGGGCAAACATGAGCTGAGTAAGATGATGCAAAAGTGCTTAGACTTTACGTTATTATTATTATTATTATTATTACTTTTGCTCAAGTAATTGCACATTTTAGGAAAAGTGATTTGATTTATTTAGCTAATGATTTCCCTGTCTTCATAGGTTAGTACTAGGCTAACCCTGCACCTTGTGTTTCAGAGACAATATGCAAAATGCATGAGACTTAGCAGATTTTTATGTCATTGTGTTACTAAGGTAGGCATGATTTACTTGCTTTGAATTAAGTTTTGGTATAACATTTTGAAATTTTTTCTGTTTTTTTTTCTGCTGCATACACTGCTACATTTGCCTTTAAACAAGATTTGACTTTGGGGTCACTTTTTTCACAGTACTGACCATGAAAGTGTTACTTTTTAATAACCCAGAATTCTGTACCTAGCAGCATCCCTTTAAATGATGCCAAGGAGAGAAACTGTTGTTAACCAACACTTCAGAATGTTATAGATGAAACTCCCTCCTCATATTAAAGAACTGCCCTTACTCAGATTAAATACTCTTTGCATGACTATTTGGTGTTTATACATGCTCTTTGGTGGTTTGATACAGAATTTCATAAACTAGTCGACAAACTTGTACTAATTAAAATGTACTCAAACCCAGTGGACATTGACAATATCCAAAAAAATAAATGTGTGAAATTCACATCTAAAACTATTATCCAAAGCCTTATGATCCATGTATCTGTCAGGCTCCCCATCTTCACCAAAGATCATACACTGAAAGGGCTTTCCAAGACTGAGAACACTTCCTCCATGAGACCAGATAACATACCGGGTCAGTAGATAAATAATACCAAATATGCCCTTGTGGAACTTCTGCATCCAGGCTTAGTCATGGAAGTATGGCATACAGCACTGGTGATATCACTCCATAAAAGTGACCCTACTACCCATCCCAGAAACTATAGGCCCATCAGCCTAGCTATAGAATGATAGTGTCTAAGTTTGGTTGGGTTTCCTCCTTTCTGAACAATGTAGGGTTTTTTCCAAGAGAAGTGGTACATGGTATTCAGTGATGGACTTATTTATAATGATGGAAACTGGATAACCTAGAGCCTCAGCTGCCAGTTCCAGATATTCAGCAGGTAGGCTGTCCGGTGTCAGGGTGGTTGGTTTAACTTTAAGAATATATATTTTTATGGTTGGGGTTGGGACATGTTTTAGTGAGAAGAAATTGTGGTTGCTAAGCTGCAGTGGTATTTGTAAGGGAGACAGAATTAGGTTATTGAGAAGTGTGTGGTTAAATATGGTGAGGATGGTTTCAGAGGTGTGTGGATTGGATAGGGTAGGTGAAAGTGCAGAGGTATTACTGGGCTATAGAAGCTCAGAAAGATTTAATATTTTTGCGAATTTTGTTTTGGATGTTCATATAGTACGAGTTTTTAACTAATTTGATATGATATTTGGGTTCTACTTTATAATATTGAATTAACAAACCTTGAACGTCAAATCAGTGAGACCATAATGTCCAAACTCATAACACTGTATACTTACAACATTGAGCCTCAAAACTCAGAAAAAAAATTCAAAATGTTATACCAAAACTTAATTCAAAGCAAGTAAATCATGCCTACCTTAGTAACACAATGACATGGAAATCTACTAATTCTCATGCATTTTGCTTCTTGTCTCTGAAGATGGGGAATAAATCAAATCACTATTCCTAAAAGAAGAGCAAAACACTGAAAACCAAATCCTCTAGAATCAGATACTCAAAATTGCTCCAGAAATGCTACATAAAGTGTATGATCCCTTTAACATGTGGGTCATAGTGCTTTAAACATGGCAGGCAAAACATTTGAAAGTCCTGGAGTAGCTGGAAACCTGTACCCCATCACACAATCTCAAAAGGGTAAGGATGTACTACTTATTGATGGGTATGTTTATAACTTAGACCATACCATGAACTGCAAAAAATATTGGTGTTGCAAACAAAAGCATATAGACAAATATAAAGGTATTGCTGTTACCATGTCACTATCTGATGGAGAACAGTTATGTAAGTCATCTTCTCATATGCCTACAGGAGATCCATCAGAAGTGGAGAGGTACTTAACGTGCACGGAGTTAAAGTAGAAAGCTTTACTATCTAGAGATACCCCGTGCTTAGTGGTGGACGATGTTATGGCATCCACATCATTAGATTTTATTCCCAGCCTACCTATTCATAAAGCTTTGTTACAACAGGTTGTTAGAGTCCGCAGAAAGTATGGTAGAAGACATGACAATCCCAACCTAACTAGACAGTGTAGATCTAAGTGCATGTCTGTGATCTTTGTCATGCCACAATTTGGTTAATAGATGGCACTTTCGTTTATAAGGGAATTATATGCTGACAACTGTACAGTTTGCATGGATTTGTAAAATATGGTGGCAACACTAAAACTGTACCTCTGTTATATTGTTTAATAACTAAGAAATCCTTAAGAAGTTATAATATGATGTTGCACTGAGTATTCCAGTTACTTAATGAACACCAGTTTGAAACTACTATCAAATAAGTACTCTGTGATTTTGAGGTAGCTGCTATTAAAAGTGTAAGAAATAATATTAGTGGCATAATAGCAAAAGGTTGTTTCTTCCACTTCTGCCAAAATGTGTGGAGAAAGGTACACTCTCTGGGTTTGGTTGCATTATATAATAAATCACAAAGGTTTCAACTTGCAGTTAAAAGTCTCATAGCCCTTACATTTCTAGACGAAGAGGAGGTGCTACCAGCATTTAACACTTAACGAGATATGTTTCCCTTAGAAGGATATAGTCTGTTGAAATATTTTAGTGATTGGTACTTATTGGGGAAAGTGAGAAAGTTCACTACAAGAACTATACCGTTTGTACACTTTCCGCCTTTATTCCCCCATACAATTCTGGAACGTGTCTGATTTAAATGCAGAGTGTCTACCTCACACCCAGAATGGTATTGAAGGGTGGCATAAAAGGATAAAATGTATTTTGGGGACTTGGGCAACAGAGTTGTCAATTCTACTATCAACATTAGCCAGAGAGCAAGACAGTGTGTAGGAACTGTGAGTGTGCATGGCAGCAGGCCGTCCACCATCACCCAAGAAAAGAAAATTGCTTCTACATTAAGCTAAATTCTAAACTGTTTTGCAGAGTAAGGACAGCTATGATACCATCAACTATCTCAAGGTTCTTGCAGGTTTATTGAAACTATGATCCACAATTTCAGGTTACATATGCACTACTTTGCTATTTAGTGTTTCACTGCTTTTTTGGTGATCTTTCTTTTCATGATTCATTTGAGTTTCATATGAATGGTGGACTGTCGTACAGAAATCTGGAAATGGAGATGTTTGCAAGTTAAAGTTATTTCACAATATATTGTTGTTGTATTTGGATGTTTGGAGAAGTTTATCACAGTTGCAATAATGCATTTTATTAATGTCCAGGAAGTTGGTCTTTACATTGGATGTTATGGGACACAGAGGTAGAATGTTTACGTCACCATCTGTTAATTTGATGTTTTGGGCTTTCAGTGTTTTACTTTACTTTAGCCAAAGTTATGAAGTTCGATGTTGTAAATATGCAGTGTTATGAGTTTCCAACAATATGGTCTCACTGATTTGACGTTCAATGCTGTTAAATTTATGAACTGTCTCATGAAGGGGGAGGTGATTTTGGTAGTTCCTGTTGTAGTGTTTTAGCCTGGAGATAAAGGTGCCTAGGATGAAATTAATGAGATTGTGAACAGTGTTTAGGTGATGAGGTCTTTGGGTGTTAATTTGCTGTCATCTGGTAAAGATGGGGAGGAGGTCGCTTACAGAATCTGTAAGAGTGCCAGACAAAGTGATTTTACTAAGAGAAGAAGTGAGAGTTAAGTCAATTATGGTGTCATTATTGGTTTTCTTATTGAAACAGGTGGGGGTTCAGATTAATTAAGTGAGACTGTAGAGATTTATTGCATTGGCAGTGCTGTTTTGGGGAGGAAGAGGTCAGTCAATGTTAAGGACAACTAGTATTATTTTTTCTCGTTAAATATTAGAAGAGGTCTAGCAGAAGAGGTCTTCTACAATATTGTTGTTGCCTGATGCTATATCTACTCCAATACTGAAAAGACTCTTCTTTCTGCCAGTAGATTCACCTTTGGTGTAGAAGGCTGTGGGATCTATCCCCACACCAGTCAGGTGGATTGCTGACACTACTGTGCAGCATAAGAGGAGATGCTGAACTCCTGAGTGTGTCATCCTCCTATGACCTTAAGGTTGGAAATGAGAATTTAAGCATTATTAAAATGAGGGTATGTTTGAGGGTGAGTGGTCTAGCTGGATAGATTGTTTATGAAATGATAATAACTTCTCCAGCTTTTTATTGTTTCTTGTATTCCCTTAGAATATTGTAGCCTGGGGGCAGGGTAATGGCATCATCTTTTACTTCAAGCTTTAACCAGGACTCAGTAACTACAAGTATGTTAGAGGAGTGTTGACAGATCCAAGCATGCAATTTGGGCAGCTTATTACAGATACTTGTGATATTTACATGAGCGATGCAGAGACAGGAGATGCTGGTTGTTAGATGTGTGTGTGTGTGTGTGTGTGTGTGTGCGTGTGCGTGTGCGTGTGCGTGTGTGTGTGTGTGTGTGTGTGTGTGTGTGTGTGTGTGTGCCAGGGTCGCACTACAGTGGGGAAAAGGCCATATATAACTTTCAGTGAAATGTGTTTCAGTGATTTGAGTTTTCAGTGAATTGTACTTTCAGTGATTTGTGCACAGTCATTTGACTTTCAGTGAAATGTGTTTTCAGTGAATAGTCCTAGACCCGTGGACAGTGAGGAGTTAGGTGTGTTAGATGGAGGAGAACCAAGAGAAGATGAAGAGGCAGGTAAGATGCAGTGAAGGTGGAATTACAGATTCAGAGTTAGCAATGTAGGTGAGAAGTAGTCATACATGATTGATTAGTGATGGCGATGCTTACCTTCTTTTCGGAGGGAATAGAAGCTGTTGACACTGCTCACACTGTGCATGCGGCTTACCTTGATCTGGCCAAGGCATTTGACACCCTCTCCCAAGCATAATTAATAAACAAAATGCATTGCAAATAGATCCCTGTGTGGTAAGGTGGATAGCAAGTTGGTTAAAAGAATCTACATGGTGTAGGTGGCAGGGCCAGCATCAGAGAACATGAAGGTGAGCAGTGGTGTCCCACAGGGATTCAGTATTTACTTATCTGATCTACAGATTAATAAAAAACAAGACCTAAAGCTAAGCTTGTGGATGATTGCAAACTGGGAGTCATTGTCAAATCCCAGTCCAACACAGAAACCTTCCAGCAGGAACTTACACTTATAAATGCCTGGTGTATTGAAAAAATGCTTCAATTAACAACTAAAATATCCAACATTGTCACATTTGGCAGACAAACTACCCTACCAGCATAGCATTAACAATAACCAACTTCAAAATGAAAATGTAGCTAGAGACATGGGAACCTGGGTTAATAATTCCATTTCCTTTGACTACCAGGTAATAATATCAGTCAGAAAACCTTTCTACTTGGCATAAGTGAACACCAAGGGAGTATCATCCAGATGTAAAGACTAATTATAGACTACAATGCTCCTTTTGGGATGTATCTCACCAGACTTATCAAACAGCTGGAAAGACTCCAGAGGTTCCTAACAAAGCGGATCACAGGCTTCAAATCCTTACATTACCAGAAAAGACTAGAACCATTCTCTGCCTTTTCTGTATCTTATAGGCTCCATAGACAAGCCCTATGCCTTGTTTTCTGAGCAATCAAGGACCCAGTATTCCAAGATCTCTTCTACCATTGCAAATCAAGCAGCACCAGAACAATGGATCTAAACCTGCTTCAGCAGATCAATAAACTAGATTCATTACTCATTGTCTCCCTCACCTCAGGAATAGACTCCGCCTGCAGTGTGATGCACTATCGTCCTTCAAATGGAACCTGAATAATTTGATGGGTATACATAAATGCACACTGGAAATGTCTTGAAAAGGGAGTTACAGTCTAGGGTAGGAACTGCAAGTTGTAATGGTTGCAAGACTCAAGCACTTTGAACTTCCTCTGATTCCAACAAGTCCTATAAGGCAAAGCCTTTTTTAATTAATTTATTTATTCATTTATTGATTGATTGATTGATTTATCTTTGTTGACCAGGAAAGTCCAACTGGGCAGAGCCCATTTTCAGTGGAGGCCCGGGGAGAAAAGCTCCAGCACAGTATATTTATATTAACAAGTACATTTCAGACAGTTCTCAGAACAACAACAGTTACATTTTTATGGAACAACAAACAATTACAAGACAGGTATATACAGTAATGTATTTACATCAACAGTTCTACGTCTATACAGTTGTTTCAGCTGTCAAATTTTGCAGAAGTAAATGTTGTGATACTGCAGAAGTGAAACATTGTTGTTAAGTTTAGTGTTCTTTTATTTCAGTAAAGAAAGCTTTGCAGGGAGCTCAAGATACGTAATGAAGTTAGTTATAAAATTATGTGGGAAGGGAGATTTCAGTATTGTATAGGTTTGTAAAGCGTTCAAGAGCTATATTGAAGTAAGTTATAAAATTATATAGGAGGGGATGGAACACATTAGTATTATATAGGAGGATAGTGGTAATAGCATAAGAAAGAGAGCAGGGTATAGGATTGTTTCTATTTAGGCTGCCTCTTCCAAACTGGTTATTCTAGAAGGTTTATAACTTAGGTATAAAGAAGATGCATGAGAGGGGTAGAGAGGTGGGTGGGGGCAGTTAGAAAAAGATCAAGATGAGAAGTGTTGTTTAAGGGGGGTGAAAGGGTAAGTGCAGGAGGGAAAGTTTTTAAGGGAGTAATGATTCAAACAGGGGAGGGCAAAAAGTTTGTGATAAACAATAAGAAGTTTGTGCTTTAACTAGAGGTCTCAGCCTGTTGATGAACACTAGCATGACCAGAATTGGGTAAAATATTGTTTGAGCTGGATTTTATAGCTTGGGTGTGTTAATCATTTTTAGTTGTACAAGGATGGTGTTCCAGAGCTTGGAGAAGTAACAGGAGTACAGTGAGTCCCCCTCTTCTGGGAATGCAGTGCTTAGATAGGATTTTTGGAAGTTAGCCAGGTAAATATGAACTTGGAAGGAAACTGTAGAGTTCATCATTTGTATATTTTTGTGTGATTAGAAAACAATTATTATTGCAGCTCAGCCTGTGATTGACTTATATTTCAATTATTTACAGTTATGACATTTTTCAGTCTTCTTCCATATGAATTCAGTTGATGGATGCCAGAGAAAAGCTGTTTCACTTGCTTGCTAATTTTGGAGTGGGTGATTTACTACTCGAGTGTCTTGTTACTTTACATAGTGATAGGTCCAGAAATATCCATACAGTTTGTTTGTGTCTTTCGGCTTTTCTCGGTTAGGGGTCGCCACAGCGGAACTCCGGTCCGCTAATGATTGGCAGTAGAGTTTTACGTGCTGGCTTGCCAGGCCTAACGCACAACAAGGAACGCCCGTTCATGCATGTCGCCACACAGAAGACGCTCTAACTGAGAATCGAACGGGCAACGTCTAACCGTGAGGTGACAACGCTACTGCAGCACCACCACCGCAGTATAGAAATATCCATACAGTTAATTATTGCAAACTGATATGACTTTTTAATTGTTTAATAAATCAGATACCTAAAACAACTGTAACATAATGGCATGGTGGTTAGCAGTGCTGTATCACAGTACATGGATCCAAAGTCTTAGTCTCAGCTAGAACAGTGCCTTCGCTGTGGAATTTGCATTTACTTCTCATATATATGTTGATCATTTTTAGGGGTCTGTGGTTTCTTCCCATGTTCCAAACACTTGTTGTCAGGTTGATTGGCAGTGCTACTGCTTTATCCCATGAATACTAACATGGGAGCACTCCTTAACCCAAACAATGGAATGCCATTATATGCTCATGGGGGGTGAGGGGACACAACACCCATGAGTATCCTGCTAGACCATTAAATGTATTTAAATGACAGATAAGGTTGGCCATAGATAGGTGTATTGTCTTCTTCTGCCATAAATTGTATGTAAAATAATGTTATGAACTTATCCTATCCTTGACCTGACTTCTTCCTGCCTCCATTCCGAGGAATGGAAAGCAGCAAAGCACATGACACAATATTATTCCCAATGTTTTACATTTCATATTACTATACTACAATCCATCAGCAATCTTCTGGTTCATTCTTTAATGTCTTCTGTCTACCTCCATATTTCTGTCACCTACCTTAATTGTTTTCTCTGTCACCATGCCTTGTAAAATCAGTGCTGGCAAATGTCTTTATCTTATCATGTGAACAAAATATCTAAGTTTCTGTTTACAAACTTGCTGTCTGAAACTCTCTCAGAATGAATTCATTCCATTAATGTGCTGACCACGAACCCTAAAAATGTTACAATTACCCATTAATTTCTTTGCTTCTGTCAATGTCTTGCTTTATGTTGACACCTAAGTATTTAAAAGTATTTACTTGCTCAAGACATGCTCCATGACAATATGTCTTGAATGTTTCATTTTATGCCATTATTTCCATGTTTTTTCTTTTCTCAGCATTTATTTCAAGCGGTTAGTCTCTTTGGACTTCATCTAATTTACCTACTAGCTATTGTAAATCCTCCAGTGATGTTACAATAAGAACAGTATAATGTTCATAGCATAAATCATTAATATTCCTATTATTAATTTATAAACCAGTCATATCCTATTCATCCACATAATTTCACATCATCATTATACAAGTTGAAACACACAGGTGAAGTTAAGTATCCTTGCCATATTCCTTTTTCTCTTGAAAGGATTCTGAAAAAAACACATTGTATTCTAATGGACATTCATTGGTGTATATACAGGTTTCTGATAACTTGAATGAAACAGTTGTTAATACCCATATACTTTAATACATTGCACAACTTGCAGTGATTCAGAGAGTCAACAGCTTTCTTGCAATCAGCAAATGCCGTCTAGAAAGGCTGATAGAGTTCTGTTGCTTTCTCTAAAACCATCTGAAGGTTAAACACATGGAACTGATACACTGCTATGAGTCTGCTGGCCTATAAATGTGTTTCGGAGAGCCATCTCTCTTCATTTAAAAGCTAAGCCATTTTCTGTCACAAATATTCAAGTGTATGCTCTCACAACTGCAAGTGAGCTGAAGACGTAGAAAAGTTCTGCAACAGTATTCAGTCAGTTGCTATAGACACACTAACACAGAATAGTTTTATTGTGGGTTTTTTCCCCAATGTAAAGGTCAAACAGAACACCAAAGCGAATGATGCTGCTGGTTAATTTGGTCCAGGTGTATGGAATGACCAAAGACAATGACTATTAGACTTATTTCAAATAATAATCTAACGGTTGCCAATATAGTGTTCGAACATCTACCTCAAAGGCGGAACACTTTGATGTCTTCAGAAAGCAACACAAAAAAACAGAGTGACTATATTTTAGTAAGAAAACATGGTGAGGGACTTCTGCTTAAGTATATATTACTAAAAAAGTATTCACACAGCCCCAAACCTAAACTTGGAGAAATTAGAACTTGACAAAACAAAATTTACATTTATGGTTGACTTTAATAATAGGATGGAGACAAGATTGTTAGAAGATGAAGGAATACAAATTGAAACACAATGGAAGGATTTCAAGAAAATTATAGAAGATGCTGCCAATACACTTATTAGGAAGAGGAGGCCACACAACAAAATGCCCAGGAGTTTGATGGATGAACTAAAATTGATGGAGGTAAGAAGGAGCTTAAAGAAATATAAATATCAGTCATCAGAGTGCACAGACTGATAATGAAATGTTGATGACACAATGCAAAGGCAAGTAGATAAAGACAAGCTAGAGCAGCAATGTATCAATACTAAAGCTGGGTAGATGAAAAATAAAGAAATAATATACATAAAACAGGTGATATTGTGTAAAGGTTAATACCTGGTTCAAAGTAAAGATAAAGAAACATCAAAGATGGTAATGGAGGTACTGAGTACCCTAGATGATATCATCGGATGTTGGAAGAAGTACACAGAAGAGTTAACAAAGACGATGATTCATCTGAACCTTCAAATGAATTAGAACTCATGATACTGGAAAGTGAAGTTTGTGATGCCATTAGACACCTTCCCTGTCAAAAGACATCTGGCATTGATAACTGTTCTGTTGAGCTGACTAAGGCCAGAGGTGACAGCACAGTGGATTTATTAACAAACTTCGGCAATAACATTCTGCAGACAGGACAATGGCCAAAGGACTGGCTTTATTCAGTGATTGTACTTATCCCAAAAAGACTGGGAGCAACAGACTATGTAGACCACCAATCAATATAACGGATCAGTTATGACAACATAACCTTCTTGTGAGTCCATGTCATGTCCATAGCCCCATCATCTGAATGAGAGCTAGCCAATGGACATATGGGATTTGGGAAAGATGTTGGTACAATAGACCAAGTGTTTAAACTTCGAATGATCCTAGACAAAACAAGAGGGTTCAGTCTGTCAGTAGTTCTGATAAAGAAACTGTTTCAACCTATCTTATTCCTTCAGAAATTGTTCTAGCCTTTGGAAAAAGTGCATTTATTACCCATCTAAGCCGGGAGGGTAATCAGATACTTGTAATCGATCATTCAGTATCAAATTCTATCTGTCCTTAGGTCTTACAAGATGAAAGCAAATAAATGTGTAAATAAATAAATAAATAAATTGGCACACCATTCACAAGTCACAAGCTAATGCTTTATTTGAAAACAATAGGCTGTCATGACTTTTTTGGCTTCTTCAGCAGCAAAATGTATTTTATTTGTAAAGGCTGAAGACGTAAAGAAGTGGCAAAACTTCCTACTTTTTCTGTTAACCATTATTTTCTCATTCTGTTTTTTAAACCTGTGTTCATGAGTGATGGTATCTTTCAATTGTAGTGTAAGTGGGAGGAGTTATGCTATTGTGCATGCAATTTTTATTCTAATTAACTGTCTGTATATTTGACCAGATGTAACTGCTCTTCAAGAGCTTTTGTCCAGATTTTCACTATCTACAGCTTGAGAAGTATGGGTGCAGAATATCAGAAAGTCCCAACAAAAATTTCTAATAGAGTTATTTGACTTTGTAACTAGAGTATATAACTTGGAAGAGAATGAGGATGTGATGTAAATGCACTCAAAAGCCAAACTAGATAGGGTTAGTATCTCCTAGTGCCATCAAGAAATGTAATGTACTTAGGTCATTAATAAAGCATTTATTTTAAATGAAATCATTCTGTAGTAAATAAGACTTGGTTAGTGAACAATTTGATGGAAAACTGCTTCTGCAAATTGTGGCATTTGGACATTTGTCCAATTTTTACTTAACTTTGAAAGGTTGCTACTTATCATTGAAGTATAGTGACCCATGAGATGATTATATTTAGAGCAACGAAGAGGGAAGTTCAGTTGCTCAAAAGGCAACTGCTGAATTAGCCTTCAGACAAAATATTTATTTTAGTGATACTGAAGACATAATACTGTGAGTTTGTGCATTTCAAATGTTCATCAACAAGGTATTTGATTTGATGCTTCACAATGGGTTATTAGTGGTATTAAACTGATATAAAGACGGCCCTGTGGTTGGTAGCATGAGTAGAACATTGTCAAACTATAAGGGCACATTGGAAAATAAGAATGAAGTCATTTCAGGTAACGTGACTGTTACCAATGGGATGACACAGGGGTCAGTACTGGGGTATAGTGTTCCAATATTTGTAAAAGAGTCATTGCAAACCGTCTAGAAGAAAATGTATGTGCAAAGGTATTCATCAGAACTGATATGAATTGGTAGGTATAGAAAAGGTTAAAACAGACTTGCTAAAACTGCAAAAAGTGCATATAACATGACAGTTTAAATTCAGTGCTAGCAAATGTAAAGTAATGCATCCCAGAAGGAAGAATCTGAGAAAAAAAGAACTGCACTAAGGAGAAATAAGCAGCAGCGACTTTCATGTGGACAAGAATGTGAAAGCGGTTATATCAGATGACCTTGTGGAAAACAGTCAATGTTGGAAATGAACACGGTATTTTGGAAAGATATTGTGATACATTCAAAAAGGCATCATCAGTACAAAACAAGAAGCTTTTTTCACTCATTAAATATAGTTGTTAAGGTTTCATTTCTAGTACTGTCTACCTTTCCGGAGACCCCATCTTTGTAAGGACATAGGCAGGACAGAAGCAGTTCAGATGGGTTCTGCAAAAACAATGAATGGTCTACACTGGAAGGCATAAAAACAAAAGGTTATGAAATGTACAGAGTATAAAAAAGGATGTTGAGAAAGGGAAAGATCAACACAGAAACTTTCAAGTTTCATAAACCTGCTATGATTCTTCTGCATGTATGCGCTCATGCGCACGTGTGTGTGTGTGTGTGTGTGTGTGTGTGTGTGTGTGTGTGTGTGTGTGTGTGTGTGTGTGTGTGTGTGTGTGTGTGTGTGTGTGTGTGTGTGTGTGTGTGTGTGTGTGTGTGTGTGTGTGTGTGTGTGTGTGTGTGTGTGTGTGTGTTGGAAATCTTGAGCTTGAGTCCCAAATAAGAACTTATAGTCAAAACTTCACTTTTGTGATTCAGGTTCCTCAGAGAAATTTACAAAGTTAAAATGGAAAACATCCTTCAAAAAAAATGAGATAGAAACTCGCAGCTTGAATGCTCAACACAGATGCTTTGGGTGAGGGAGAAAAATATTTTTTTCCCTAGAAAGATTTACAGCTGAATGCATAGTCTTTTTGAAAAAAAAGGTCTAAAAGCAGTGATGGGATTGGTGCAAGTTATTAGTCATTAAGTAGAATATTAAACTTATTTAACAGATAAATAAAAGGTTTCTTTATGTACTGTCAGACACACTTTTAGTTTTTTTCCCAGTTCTTTTCTTGACACAGGAACACAAATTACCCTAGCTACATTTGGACTAATTCCAATACTAGCAAATTTACCATGCAGTGAATGATAAAACACGGCAGTTACTTATTATAGACTTAAAAACAATGTGTTAACAGCCCGATTACAGCTTATGGCTGAAAAGCAACCATTAGAAACTTTTACTAGTGCTCAGAAGTGGTGATATGATTTGAAGACAATCCTAACTCATGGCACTGATAAAAATGTATAGCTCTGCAGAGTGTTTTATCTGGCTTTAATCCAGGCTTTTCTAATAACTTGGCTTGTATAAAAAGGACATGTGTCAGCTTATAATTAGGTAAATGTTATTCTTTCTCCCTCTTTGTAAAGAAGGAGAATGAATATTTTTTCTTGTTAAGCCTGTTTGCACCTTTCTACTCAAGATGTAGAGATTAAATAAACCACATACTAAGTTTAACATGTAATAAAATAGCAGGTCAGAAATCAGCATTAGTTGAAATTGGGCCTTTACAGAGTAAGCACATTTTTCCTATTCATAAGTACCTTCTTCAAATGAAAAAGATATGGAGCCCAGAGGGAATAATTATATAGACTAAGGGCTTTGGTTGGAAAGACTTGTATAGGCAGTTTTCAGTCTTATGTTCTGCATTTAGTGCTTGGTATGAAACTTTAATAAATATGTTTACATTGCACTTTGATTCTCTGAAAATATCACAAAAAGATTCTCCACCTAACATGAAAGATTGACTAATGTCAGCAAGCCTGACATTAGGTCTGGTTATAGAGAATTGCACAAGTATAATAAATATTGCTGATGTTGTTTTCGGTTTTGTATAAGTACATAAATGATAACATTACACAGTGTAACAAAAAGATGAATAAACAACAACTATATGTAAAATGTAAGTGTTGAGATGTTTAGCTATATAATTATATGATAAAATATGGTGATATAAAATACTTACCAAATCATGCAAGTTATTGTAAGCTGAATTAAGTAAGCAGAAACAGATTGACTTCCAGGATGTAACAGTTTTGTGATAAATGTTAATTGCAAAGTAAAAAGCACACATTGTTCAGAATTTGAAGACATTAATACTGCATTTGAAGTTATATAAATATTTTAATAATTAGAGTATATATCTATATATATCCAGCTATATATATGGATTCACTTTAGAACAATGAAAACCCATAACACTGAAATTTGAAACATTGAGACCAAAATCTTGAAAATTCAGAACATTGAAAACCTCAAAACATTGAATCCCATAGGGAGCGTATAAAATCATTTTCTAGTACCATCATTTCACATTTGGACTCAGGCTCTTTCAGTTTTGATGCAAGATATCTGCTTCATGTGGTACAACTATGCTGTACCTTACAGTGTAGCCATTGAGGAAATACACAATATAACTGTTATAGGGGCTGGCCCATGAGGCACAAATATCCAAGATATTAATACATTTCTGCTTAACCATGTTTAGTGATATTACAATTATAGTCCATCCTGCAGTTGGTATATAAAGAAGTTAAGCTAATTTCAAAATGTTAAAGCCCTAGAGGATTACTACTATTGAAATGTTGTCCTCATATACAATAGTGGGGGAAAGATAGTAGATATATGTCTAGCTAGATATGAGATTTTAGAACTCTTTGAACATTTATTGAAATAAGAGTTAAATGAAAATGAGTCTACCTTATTATGTACACACAATAATGTCTGCAATATAGACTCTAATATACTTATCAGTATATGAGATGTGTTACGAGAGATTGTCTGATAACTACAATAACAAATAATTGGACAACACATTAAGAAGGGGACTTTTCCTTTAATTCCATTCTCAAACTTTTCTTTCAAACACAAAGGCTCTCTTGGTTATTGACAAAATTAATACAGAGAATGTAAATTAACATATATGTGCGTAATGATATGCACACATAAATATGTGCTCATATATATAAGGATACATAAGAATATGAACGTGTGTGTGTGTGTGTGTGTGTGTGTGTGTGTGTGTGTGTATATATATATATATATATATATATATGTATATAAAAGAAAACAACTATTATGATGAAAACAAAATTTATACACACACACACAGTACTATTGCAATTAACTAGGTCACCAAGTCTGACCTGAGTAAAAAGCTGAAGATTAACTATGTAGTAATGGGGACTCACTGTGCAGTGCTCAAATGTTCAACTCAATACATAAGGAATGTAATGACAATGCTAAGGATTATATAGCAAATGTTTCTTTTCATTAAAAGGTTAAAAAAAGGTTGAAAGAGAAATAGAAAGAGAAAATAAATAAAGAGGAAAGAAGTAAATATACATGTACAAAAAAAAAAGAGAAGAGTTTTTCTTGAATGAGTAATGACTCTGCATTTAAATATGTTGAAATTGTTGACTCTACCAAGTTTTACCTTACAACAGTGAAGACTATTCAATTGTCAGTGAAATATTAAGACATGCTTCTTTATATAAAACCTTGCATAATTTGTTAGAAAGTAAATTTATATTTATTAATTATTGTTGGAGTCTTTCCATGGTTATATGAACTTACTGAGTTTGTGATAGATAGGAATTGCTTGAACAGTATCTCCTCTGTCAACTATCATAATTTGTAAATATACATCCAATTTCCATATGTCCTGCTTAAGATTATAGTATTGTAATATTGTTACTAACTAGTAGCAGTAGGGAAATATGTGAAATTAATATATAGAGGAGTGACAATCACATAACACCTCATAATGAAAGAAATGCTTTAGCAATTAGTTACATGTAATATCTGTTACTATAAATACTTTAAATGCTGATCTACTACTGTACTGATTTATCCTGGTTAACACTGTTACGTTTACCTATCTTTAAATTATTGGAAATTTTACATATTCAGATATTCTTTGAGACCTTAATTGATAAATATCACCTATACATGGTCATTATCAAATTGTAAATTCTTTGCTTCTATAATAATTCATACAGAAGTGAGGATATGTATTTTTTTAATCAATCAAAGGCTTATTAGTGAAATTTAGTTGTACTATATATAATCAAACTATATATTACATCAATATATTGTTGTTCGCTCATATCAATTAAGCTATAGAAATTCATAAAATACATACTCTGGAGCCTCAAGTTGGGCAAACTTATTCCAAAAAATTGGAAGTGATGGTTAATCTGACTGGATTTTTTTTCCCTGTCAGATTAGGAATGTTTTACATTCCATGTTAATTAATGGATTTACTGATTGTTAAACATTTAGCTTTAAATATTTATTTCTTTTTTTAGCCCTCAGTCTGATATTAAATTGTATTTTATATTGGGAATCAGCATCTCGTCGCTAAAGTATAACCTTTCCAAGAAGGGTACGCAAATCCTAAATATTATGACTACTTTGTTATCACACCTATTACACTCTAAAACATTGAATAAATAAGATGGATTTAATTTTTCTTTCCTTAAACATTAATGGATTAAATAATCCAGGGAAAAGACTCAACCTGTTAAAATACTTGAAATTAAATAAAGCACAAGTAATATTTTTACAAGAAACCCACTTCAAAATAAATGATAGTTTTAGCTGGAACCCGAACGAATACCTAAAACTATTCAACTCCTCATACACCAAAAAGACCAGAGATGTTCTAACACTATGGAGGAAAAGTGTTATTTCTCCTCAAATTTTGTATAATTATGAAGATAAGGAAGGACTTTTATCAATTATAATAATAAAATTTAGAAATAGAATTTGGACACTGGTCAATGTCTATTGGTTTTCGGGAATTGGGGTAACAACAATAAAAAAACACTTAGAACTCATCACTAACAATTCTAAGGGTAGTTTAATTTTAGGAGGTGATTTTAATTGTTTGCTGAATGACTCAGAAACTACTAACAAGAGACCTTTTTGTATTACTCCTTTAGGGAAAAATCTTAAGAAATGGGATAACGTACAGCTATTTGATTTATTTTATCTTAGAAATGATAATTCATTAGAATTTTTCCACTGTGATTTTTAGATACAGGACACAAACCAGAATTGATAAAGTAATTTTATCCCAAGATATAAAAACAAAATATCATGCTTTACAATAGTCCCATGCCCTATGTCTGATCACAATGCATTTACTTTGATTATTCAAACAGCTTTTAAAAAACTATCTTTCACTAAAAGAATACCAGCATATATTACTAAATTGAAACAGTTCAAACCTTGGCTTGATACAGAGATAGAATTTTTCTTAGATACAAATTTGACCAGTGAAGTAAATGTAGTAATACTTTAAGATTCATTGAAAGCCTATTTATATGGCAAAATTATCAAATGGTTTAATAATAAAATGAAGGAATGGGAGTCGGAACTATCTAATATACAAAAACAAATTGTATCAATTAATAAAGATAATACTAGAACCATTCCACACAAGAAAAAAGAAATTGAATCCTTAAACAAAAAATATAACATTTTAACTAATAAAACCAACTTTGCCCTAGAAAAATTAAAATTAAATTATTTCTACGTATCTCCAAAATATATGCGCAATTTAACAATGAGAATGAAAAGAAATTCCATTGAAAATAATATTGTGAGTATACTCCACGAAGGGAGAAATAATAAAAAAGTTTCTGATATTGGTGATATCTTGGATGCCTTTAAATATCACTTCTCGGAACAGTACAAAAACAAAGACATTCAACATGAATTCTCAGAACATAGCTCGAACTTCCCGGAATTTAAGAATCTATCAGAGACTTTGATTAATGAGATTCAAAAACAAATCTCTCTAAAGGAAATTAAAGGGAAAATTCAAGAAAGCAAAAATAATAAATCACCAGGTATAGATGGTATTATTAATGAAATATATAAGCTTATGCCACCCTCTGCTATATCACTCTTACACAAAGCCCTAAATGAATCTTCTTTACAAGGTACAATTACACCCTTGTGGGGATACTCACTAATTACTCCCATATTAAAAGAAAATAAAGACTCCCATTTATGCAAATCATATAGACCAATTTCTTTGATTAACAATTATTACAAACTATTAATGTCTATACTAGTTAACAGATTTAAGAAATCATTAACCCATCTCAGAAGACCAAATGGGATTTATTTATAATAGGCATACCCAAGATAATATCCAAAGAATTATAACTACTATAGATATCCTAAATAGAGACAAATAAGAGGCTCTTATAATCATTCTTGATATTGAGAAGGCCTTTGACTCATTAAACTGGAATTATCTTTTTAAAATTCTAGAATTATATAAATTCCCCATTCAGTTCATTACTTTTATAAAAATATTTATTATAACAATTTAGCATATGTAAAATTAGGTCCATTTACATCAGAAACAATTAAAATTACTAAAGGTACCAAACAGGGATGCCCAATGTCTCTGATTTTATTCGCTTTAGCAATAGAACCCCTTTCTTTGGCAATTCAGTCAGATCCCAAAATTATAGGCCTAAATATAAATAATCAATTTAAATCCAAGATAATGTTATTTGCAGATGATATATTGCTTACTTTAATAAATTCCAAAGAATCCGTACAAGAATTAGATATGCTAGTCAAAAAATGTTACTATATTTCTGGCCTTAAAATTAGCAGCTCTAAATCTAATCATATGCTCTTAAATAAAAAAAATCCTAATGATAAAACTAATTCAAATACTAATTAAATAATTGGGAAACAGGTCTCTTCTTTGAAGTATCTAGGGATTGACCTATGTGAAAATATAGACCTAACTTTAAACACAAACTATAAAAACATTATAAACTCACTAAAAACTCTCATAGAGAAATGGAATAAATTACATCTAAAATTTGAATATAGACTACAATTAATTAAAATGATCTTATTGCCAAATATAAATTACATAGCTCTTTCTATTTTTGTATTACCCAGTAAAAAACTTTCACAAGAAATAAACAAAACGCTATTAAAATTTTTATGGCACCCCAAAAAGCATAGAATAGCTCTAACCAATCATATCAGACCATGGGAGCTTGCAGGAATAAATTTCCCAGATTTAGAATCCTATATCAAAGCCTCTCACCTAAAAACAATATTAAATTGGATAGATCCCAAATATTCTTCGGCTTGGAATCGATACATACAAGTATTATCCTAAATGAAAATAAACTAATAAAAAAATTACAATTAAGCAATTAAGTAACAAACTTTGGTATGTACTTTGTATTAATATACAGTATAATACTATTAAATTTACTAACCTAGATTACTTAAATCATATCTATAAGTCGTTTAGAAGTTTGTAAATAACAATATTGACATTAAAATATGGATCCAGCCTTTATTCCCCTTTAAAGCTACAAAAAACTTTTTCGATAATATTAGTCTAGATACACTCAGCTATTGGGAAAGGAAAAAATGTACATGCTGGTTTCACTGCACAAAGAATTTAGTTACCATAGATACACAAGTTCTGATCAAAGAATATGATCTACCATCATCAGACTGGCTAGTTCTCAATAGTCTGTTTCCATTCACTCAAGATTTGTGCAGAACAATACAGAGTTCTTTTAACTCTCCATCTAAATGCATAACTCTTATGAATGAAATACTACATGGTGAATTTAATTGGAAAAATTTAATTTCAAAAAATTATAAAATTATTATTACTTATAAGACTACTCCTAATCAGAGGTTTTGGGATTTTGTTACTAAAGACTGCACATTGTCCCTAACTTCTACGAATAAATCACATATTTTACATTCTCTTAAATTAACCTATAACTTACAAATGTGGAAAGTTTTCTCCTGGAAATTTTTGCATAGAGGTTTTTACACGCCTAGTAAGATTGCTAAATTTAACTCCTCGAAGCAGGTGACGTGTTGGATATGCTCTTTAAAATGCAAGGCCGATTGGTCTCACATCTTTTATGATTGTTCACACATTAAGAAATTTTGGAATGATATTGAAAATTTTCTCAAGCCATCTTTACTGATACCTTTATATTATCAAAACCGTTAATTTTTCTGAATGTAAATGAATCTATTGTATTGAATAACAAAAATAAGTATCTTCTTTGGACAATCCTAGCAGCAGCCGAAAATGTATTACAAGAAGATGGAAGTCACCCTCCATTCCAACTTTACAAGATTTCAAGACCCTCTTGGTTGAAGTAGCGTCGATGGAAATAAAAGTTAAAGAAGCAAGAATATATCCCAGAAAATGGACTAACAACCCCGGGACAAAAGTTTTATCCCTTATTCAGTCATTGAATTTAGATCTATCTCCATCAAATTAGTCACTTTGAAAGTATGAATGAATGAATATTGTACCCTTCTTTATATCTATAACATTTCATACAATGCCTGAGGCCTTTGTAAAATTTGTACATAGTTTTATCATAATTTGTTGTTTAAATGATTGTTACTAAAAAATCAATAAAAAACTTTGGAACAAAAAAAAAAAACATTGAATGCCATAACACTGAAAATATATAGGAAACCAACATTTAATATATGCCAGCACAACTACATACAGAAACAAATAAAAAACAAACCATATTATACTTCCTCGACTATAAGCAGGGGGCAAGCCCCCCTGCAACCCCCTGCTACTTTAAAATATCAACTCCGAGATCGCATTGCACAGAACAAAACAGCAAACATACCATTCCGTACTTCATGACTGCCTGTTTAAATTGTAAAAAAACTGTCCTCATCCTTCTGTTACAAATGCTACTTCACTGTTAAACATTACACATTACTATATATATCTCCGATACTTACCAGGGTTTCATAGGTAACCTCAGTCATGTTCCATTTTACTTGCTATACTACAACATAACACATCTTAGTGTAGTGTATGCAGTCTCAGAGTTGCTATATTTAAGTAGCAGGGGGTGTGGGGGGCTTACCCCCCTGCTTATAGTTGAAGAAGTGTAATATGGTTTGTTTTTTATTTGTTTCAGTTCTGCTGGAATATAGTACATTGCTGATTTCCTATGCATTTTCAGTGTTATGGGATTCAGTGTTTTGAATTTTCAAGATTTTGGTCTCAGTGTTTCGAATTTCAATGTTCTAAAGTGAATATTTATATATATATATATATATATATATATATATATATATATATATATATATATGGGTCTCCTTCAAAACATCGAAAGACCAGAACATCGAAAGTGTTTTGAAGGTGACCAAAACAACAGAACACCGAAAAGCGCGAAATTCAAAATCCCGGTGTTATGGGATTTTGATTTAGTGCTTTTGGAGTTGCGCTGTGGGTGAGTATGCATGTGTAAGTGTATTTGTGAGGGGTAGTGCTGTGTGTAAGTGTGTGTTGTGACTGTGGTGTGTGTGTGAGGGACAGTAGTGTGTGGGTGTGAGTTTGCCTTGTGTGTCTGTTTGTGTGATCTCGGAGTTAGAATATTAAAGTAGGGGGGTGTGGGTGTGCAGCCCCCCTGCCTATTTGTAGTGTAGGGTGGCGTGGTTGGTAGTTTGGGGCAGTTGTGTATGTATTTGTGTATGTTTTTTGTGTGTGTTATACTTATGTGGTTTTCGGTGTTGTGGGGTTTCGTTGTTTTGGTCTCTGTGTTTTGGTCATCGGTGTTGTGAGGTTTCGTTGTTCTAAAGTAGACCCATATACATATATATATATATATATATATATATATATATATATATATATATATATATATATATATATATATTCATGGATTATGTATATATATATATATATATATATATATATATATATATATATATATATATATACTTTTTAATAAAATACTGAATACTGAAATTTCATATTCAGTATCTCAGTTATATAAAGTTGAAAATTAAAATAGCGAGCGTTCATGTGTATGATATGTCAAAATATGTCAATAAAATGTGCAGTTATGAAGTTATAAAGTCGCGGGTTGTAATTTGTTGGTTTGTGTTGCGCGTTGTTGGAGAGTAGTTGTTATGTCAGGTAAGTGAGTGTTTTGTAAGGTTTTTTTTTGAGTTTGGAGTTTGTGTGTGTGTGTGTGTGTGTGAGGGATTGAGAATGTGAGTGTGAGTGTGTGTTTATGCTTTTGATCTCGTAGTAGTATATATATATATATATAGAGAGAGAGAGAGAGAGAGAGGTATTTAGCAATGCTGCAATGCTGCATAGAACAGAAAGTCATCTTTGATGTCAAGTTCAATGGGTTTATTTAGAATGGGAAACTGTCATAGTCACAGTGGAGAACTGTAAAAAGGGGAGGAATCTAAGTATGGCATGGATTGACTACAAAAAAGCATTTGATAGTATGCCCCAATCATGGATAAAAGAGTGTTTAAAAATGTATACGATACACCCTACACTGATAAATTACATCACAGCGACCATGAAACAGTGGCAAACCACTTTGCAAGCCATGATAAAGAACAAACTATTATTCCAGGAATAAAAAAAAACAAAGCAGGATATTTCAGGGTGGCTCTCTGTCACTGTTGCTCTTTTGCCTTGCCCTTAACCCATTAAGCTGTCTAACAGATCAGGTCCTGGCTATAATTTGGTTCCCAGAAAGCAACAAAGTGTAAAGACTTCTCATCTTCTCTTTGTTGATGATTTAAAACTGTATAACTCATCAGACGAGGAACTGAAAGCACAACTGCAAGTAGTCAAAACTTTTTCAGATGATATAAGAATATAATTTGGTCTTGATAAATGTGCAAAAGCAACCTTTAAGGGAGGAAAGCTGTTGCACCAAGAAAACATCCGTTTTGGACAAGAATGTGATATAAAAGAATTTGAGCAAGAGGTAGTGCATAAAGATTTGGGAATTGATGAAGGATCAACAATAAAATATAAACAAATGCGAATAAAACTTAGGAATATTTTAGAAGACTGTAATACTGAAAACAGGATTGACATCTAGGAACAAAATTCAAGCTATAAACCAGTTTGCTTTTCCTGCCCTAACTTACAGTTTTTTACTAATTGACTGGCCCCAAAAGGTGTTGGATAGATTAGACAGGAAAACAAGAAGGATGCTTCATGCTCACCAAATGATTCATAAAAATCAGTGCATACCAAGATTATATATCTCCCATTCCGAAGGAGGTATTTGAAATTGATTACATGTATAGATATGCATAGATATGCAATTGTGGGACTGCATACATATCTGCTGACCTCACAAGATCCAAATATAGTGAAAGTTTTGAAACATGAAGAGAACAAGTCTAAGATGACTTCCCTTCTTAGTCCAGCAGAAGCATATCAGCGTCAAGTGGGAATGGAAATCACCACACCACACCACACCAGGAAACAGTGAGAAAGAAGCTTCTTTGTCACTGTTTCCTGGTGTGGAGTGGTGTGTTTTTTTGTGATTTGCAGCAGTGGTGTGTTTTTAGGGAATGGAAATCAAACCAGAAGTAGATAAAAATCAGGCACCAACTGAATGTGCCAGAAAACAAAGGAAAAAATATAAGATGAATGATCAGATGAGAAGGCAAGAAATGTGAAAAATGCATAAATATAGTTGCAAGTATAGAAAACCCCTGGAAGAACCCCATGTTGATCAGGATCAAACACAGCAATGTTTAAGCGAATTTAAACCAAAAGATGAAAGGTTAATATTGGTGTCCCAAGACAGTGGGCTATGTACACGTTGGTTTACAAAGTCCATTGAACATGTGGGAGAAACAGACAAATGTAGGTTTTGTAAAACAGAATTGGAAATAGTCACACACCTCATTGCTGGTTGTGATATACTAATGACAGGACTATACTGAAAGGCATAATAATGTGGCAAGACTGTTACACTGGGAATTGTGTAAACATTATGGTATTGAAGTGGCTGAAAAATACTGGAAACATGAGCCACAAAGCATCATAGAAAATTATGGTCTACATCACATGGGATCACCCATTGCCAGCAGTTCATAGGTTCATAGGTAAGTACTAGGCTATTGGCCCTAGGGCCTATATAAGCCTAGCCAAATACTACCCTGGCTTTTGCCACCCAAGAAAATTATTTTCCTGTGCCCCTGTCAAGCAGAGCCACAGAAGTGATCCCCGGGGTGAATTTCCTATCTCTCATCCAATCACCAAGATTTTTTCTTGAAGAGTGCTAATGAGGAGCTTTGATTGATATAGATAGGTAATTTGTTCCAGAGTATGGGAAGTCTCTGGGACAGGAATCTATCCCTCCAGCATGTTATGTTTATTGTGGTGACAAGATTTAGGTCCCTAGAGCGTGTAGCTCAGCGGGATTGGGATTTCTTTAAGTGGAGCATGTCCAACAGCTCTGGGTTGGACATAGCTTTGTATGTTAGGCAGAGATCGCCTCTGAGTAGGTGATATGCGACAGAGGAAAGCTGGAGTTTTTTGAGACAGTCTGCATAGGGCATCTATTTGAGGCATGTAATCCTCTTTGTGAGGTATTTCTGTGGCCTTTCCAGTTGTTGTAGATGTCTTGTGAGGTACATACCAAAAGGGGCATTGTACTCTATAATGGGTCTAATGAGTGATGAGTAGAGGGGAACAATGACCTCTTTTTTCCTGGATGAGAAACCTTTTGTGATGAGGTGTGCCACATAGAAGGATTTCCTGACTACTGTGGCAATGTGGTTATCAAAGGAGAGACTACTGTCCACCTGTGTCCCAAGGTCTCTTATCACACTTTTGGTGTTAAGTAGACTACCGCCTATATGGTAGTTCATGGGTACAGAGTTTTTACCAAAAGTGATGAGAATTCACTTTTTGGCATTGAGCTTGAGGCCATGGCTTTGACACCAGGCATCTGATTCAGTGAGGCCCTTTTGCAGGATGTCCACATTGTTAGGAGTTTTGATTATGGCTCCTAGTTTGCAGTCATCTGCGAACTTTGTTAGTCAAAGACCTGTGATAGCTTGTACTTTACAGAAGTAGATACCAAACAGGAGAGGACCTAGGACTGAACCCTGTGGTACTCCACTTGTCACTGGTTTGAAATTGGATTTAGAGTCTGCCACTTTCACAGTGTGGGTTCTGTCAGTGAGCCAGTTGGCAACCCATCTTGTGACATAGGTTTTTATACCTAGTTTAGTGAGTTTATCTATAATTCCATAGTGGGGGATGGTGTCAAAAGCCTTGGCGAGATCTAGATAGGCTGTGTGAACCACCTACCCTTATCTATGACTTTGGTGACTGCTTCAAAGAAGTCTATCAGGTTTAGGAGACATGATCTGCCTTTTACAAACCTAAACTGGGTAGGGTCCAGAGTTTGGTGATTTCCAATGTCATTGTTTTATAAGTTCCATGATGTTATGTTCCATAGCCTTCTAGACCAGGCTTGTCAGGCTAATGGGGCGGTAGTTCCCAGGGTCTGTGGTGGCTCCCACTTTGTGGAGTGGGATAATCGTTGCTGTGCACCATTTAATGGGCACAAAGCCTGAGGTGAGGCTATGATTGAACATGGTACTTAGGTGGGGTGCCAGTTCGTTCTGTAGTTCATGTAGAACTCAGCCGGGGATGATGTCAGGTCCCATGGATGCTGTATTCTAGGCTTTGGAGAGTGTGTTTTTTACCTGTGCAGCCATGATTACAGGAACTTTGCATTCTTCTGGTACAGAGATGGGCCCTTTAGGGGATGAGAGATGGGTAAAGTTAGCACTGAATCTATCTGCCAGGATGCTGTGAATATCAGTTGGTTCTGTATATTTAGTGCCATTGTGCTGTAACTCAGAGCAGATCTGAGTGTTGCCATTGAGATTCTTGACATAGCCATAGAACGCTTTGTGGTTGTCTTTAGAATCAGTGGCGATTTTGTTTTCGTAACTAGCTTTGGAGGATTTTATGAGGGGTCTCAGTTTCTTACTGTAGCTGACCATGGAGTTCCTCCAATCATGGGATTTTACTCTTTTTTTGCAACAGTTTCTTTCTTCTGTTGTAGAGTTTGTTTATGAAAGGGGACCACCAGATTGGCTTCCTTTCTTTGGTGGATAGCATCTTGGTTCTGTTAGGGATTGCACGATCCATGCAGTCGTGTAAGTGCTTATAAAGTGCAATTGTATAGGATTCAGCAGTCGTACCATCTCTATTGTCCATCAGCATGGGTGTCGTGACTTTTGCCACTTCTGTCTTAAGAAGCGTGAAGTTGGCTTTGGAGATATTTTTTACACTGGTTTCCCTAAAGGGGGTGGGGGTGGGATGTGGATGCCTAGGGTGATTTGCTTGCGGTCGGATCTGACCAACAAGGAATTGACCTCTGGTGTGGAACACCGGTCACCCATGTTGATAATGACCAGGTCTGGGATATTGCTGCCCCTGGTGGGGTGTGGATAAGTTGATCCAAGGAGTTGGAATTTATGAATTCCAGAAAACGTTGAGCACAAGAGTTGGTACATGAGTAGTTTTCCCAGTTAATGGTGGGATAGTTGAAATTGCCCATTATTAGGGTGTTAGGTTGTACCCTAATATTTTCCAGTGTATCAAGAAATGAGGAGTGGGAATCCTGGGGCATGGTGCGGGATCTGTAGCAAGCTACAATTTGGATTGCGGTCTTGCCCAGAGTTAGTTGCACTTGGATAATCTCGGATGCATTATGCTGAGCAACTAGCCTGGAGGTGTGGATGTCCTTAATGAATATGGACACGCCTCCACCTTTAGTGCTTTGGTCCAAGTTAGATGGCTGAAAGGTGTGGTATGAATTATAGCCTGGTAATGCAGGGGTGATCTCTGGAGCTTTGAACCAGGTCACTGTCACTGCACAGATGTCGATGTTCTCCATTTTAAGGAGTGCCTCGAGTGAGTACATTTTGAGGTTTAGACTTCTAGCATTAAGTAGCATTACCCTCAGATTTTGCTTGCTTGTACCTGTTACAGTGGTTAATTTGTCATTTGAATCTTGCCTAAAAAAGGGGTGGCAAGAGCCTTAGCCAGTATCCGGAATCCCAAGGGTGACAGGTGCAGGCTATCTCTGGCAAAGCATCGTGCTTTGTTGATCATGTCGTCCCAGGCAGACAGATACTGGATCCCCTTAGAATGACACCTGAAGCTTAGCCAATTGTTGAAGTCAATCATTTTGTCCTTGTACTGTGGTATCATTCTGGGTGATGGCAGTATGCTACTCAGGGCTAGGGTCATACCTGCCTGGGCTACAAGGTTGGACAGCTCCTCCATGTCTCTTTTCATGTAGTCCAAGGAGGTACATCTCAGGTCATTCAAACCAACATGGACAATGACACAGTCATATTTGTACTTGTTGTGGAGTGACATGAGTGCCTGCATTATGTGGTGGATCCTGGCACCTGACAAACGGCTGAGAGTAACTTTCTCCTTGTTTAGCCTGGTGAGTGGAACATCAGTGTGCCTGACTATAGAGTCATCTATGACTAGAGTGTTGGGTACATTGTTATGCCTTACTGGCTGTGGTTGAGTAGCACACTGAGTTTGTGGGCTATGTGTCATTTGGGTTGTGTTGGGGGGGGTGGAGATTTCTGCTTTGGAGGTCACTGTTGGGTAGATTTTTTTTGAGAGACTCCGCAAATGTAGGTGTCTGTTTTGTGTTTCTATGTGTGTGTTTTGGTGGTGTAGGCTTTGAGGGACTATGTGATGAGTGTGATGTGGTGCAAGTGTTTACCTTCTCCTATTGACTGTTTACTCCAGTCTTGGGTGAAGAGAGCTTTGCTTCCAGTTTGACTATATTAGTGCATCTCTCACAGGTTGTTGTGTTGGGTGGTAGGAGGAGAGGGTTGTCTGTGTACATGAGGCAATTGCTGCATTGCTCCAAGATGCCCAGATTCATCCGGTAGACAGGAGAAAACACCGGGAGCTGACCCTTACACATGCCTGGATAGGTGCTTATTTATTAAGTACTAAAATCTGTTTTCCTCTAGAAAAGTGAGGAAAGTTAAGTGTAGGGTTGCCACCTTCCTTTGTGGCTAAAACCGGAGTAAAACCACACACCTCGCGTCACCAGTAACCCTGCCCACCCCACCCCATCTCCCTCCCACATTCTTCCCATTTTGTGATGCCGCGATGACATCACTCGCTGGGGAACACCCTCTTTTTTCGTTCCTGCTGCCTGCTTTCGGCTGATTTACTAATACTTTTCTGTAAAAAAAGCATAGCAAATCAGCCAATTTACAAACTCCGATAGTCTGTTTCTTTTTTGAAACAGAATACCGGAGTTTGTACAGTGTTTTCCGGACTACTGGAGAATCAGTTTGATTTCCGGATAGTCCGGAAAAAAAACGGAGGGGTGGTAACCCTAGTTGAGTGTTGTAGTAATTTGTATCTTATTTAGTGCTTACAATGAGTTCTGAACAAGTGCTGAGCTCAAAGAAACAGATTTGAGTGCTGAAACTAGAAAACTGGCAAGTTCTAAGAAACAAAATTAAGCTAGAAGGCTTCCCTCCAACACAGAAAGGCTTGAGGGCTCAGAAGCTTACAAACAGTCCTGGATAAAGCAAATCTGTATCTGGACTAGATGACTTACAGGAAAGGCAGGAAACAAGCTTAGACATTTTTTTTTTTTGTAAAGTGGAAAGGGGAAAGGAGGAGCAGAAACTAAGTGGGTTGGCCTTCTCAAATGTTCTCCCTGGATTAGGTAGAATGAGGTAATGACACTAGACTGGGAGGAGTGCCCCAGATCAAATTTACAGTAGGGGCGAGCAACTGCAAAGGCAACAAGTATAAAAACAGGATATCAATAGGGAGGGAGGCTGGGAAACAGAAATCAGAACAAACAAACCCAACCAGATGCTTAACAATTGTAGAAAATTTCTAGTTAATACCTCACACACAGTGAAACTAGCTAGCAAAATATACGCAGACAATAAAAGTGTTATAAATAACTCAGAAATAAGCAAAAAAACAGGATACTTAATGTTATATATTACAGATTAGTTGGCTCAGAGCCCTTCCTCTGACTTCATCTGATTAGCTCAGTGTTCAAAAGATAGATGCGAGAAAACCAGATATAGTGGTCCATGAAAAGACAAAAGTAACAGTGATCATTGAAATCGCTACACCCGGTGACTACAGTGTCTTGCATACAGAGAGACACAAAGTCATAAAATATCAGGATTTACAGGCATGTGGAAGAAAGATATCCAGACAGTTCCAATAGTAGTAGGAGCAATGGATGTTATAAAAAAGAATCTACAATTGTTTTTAGATATGTTACCAATACATGTAACTCCGCACGAATTGCAGAAGGAGCCATTAGTGGGCACATTGTGAGTGCTACGAAGAGCACTTCTGGCTGACATTAAAGACTGAAACAATACTAATATCATTAACTTTAATTATACTTTGACTTAGGAATGGGATCCATTCCCATCATGGTGTTAGAAACCCAAAAGATTTGGAGAAATTAAAAAAGAGGGAAACAGAATTGTTGAACAAACATGTACATGGATTCCATCAACTCAGTGACTATTCAAATTCATGTAATCTTCAGCAATACACTGCAGCATAACAATTCATTTAATAAGGCATCTAACCTAGTAGTTCATAAACTCACTGCAGATAAAACTTTTGCAAAATATTTCAGCATAAGAATCTATCCAACAAGTAATTTTAAGAAATAGTTTGTGCACTTACTGGCAACTTCCTATGAAAACAGTAATCTAGAAATGCACTCTCTTCAACAGGGTTGGCTAATGGTACTAGCTACAGGACTGTGGCCTCCTGCCTCTTAATGAAAACAAACTATGGGCTATGATTCAGAAACAGGTCCAGCTCTAAGTTTTAAGGCTGCAGCAAAAAAGGTCTGTTAGAGCAACTGCAGAAACAAGTGATTCAGAGATACATTATCTGCAATGAGGAAAGGCTTCCTTATCATGTCTCTTAATCACTAGAGATGGCAGGCCCTTTTCTGCTGCCCTTGTTCATAGGTTCATAGGAGGTTACTAGGTTAGCAACTCTAAAGCCCTTACAAGCCTAGCTATGTTAATCCCATGTTGCCTCAGTTGTCCTTGATTAGATGGACGTAATTCGCAGAGTGAGTCTATGATCAACACCGACTACCCCTGTCCATGGGGAGCATGGGTGCCACCCTTAGGGTGAATCTGCGCTCTCCCATCCATTTGTCCAGGTTGCGCTTGAATAGGGTCAGCGAGGAGCTTTGCTTCATGTAAATTGGACGTTTATTCCGTAGCAGCGGCAGTCTCTGGGAGAGTGTAATAATCATCTCTGGTAGTTTATGTAATGTGTTAGCATAGGCACCTCCTCACTTATTCCTCTACATACCACATAGGTTCATAGGTTCATACTAGGCTATCTGCCCTAGGGCATTTATAAGCCTAGCCAGAATGTGTTTGGCTTTCACCACCCATTTTAAATTTATTTTGCTATGCCCTTTTTCGAGGTTAGTATACTGTGCCTCTGTCTAACAGACAGCTATCCACTCATCAAGATTCCTCTTGAAGAGAGTCAATGAGGGACTCTGCCTAACCTGGACTGGGATTTTATTCCAGAGTGAAGGGAGCTTCTGGGTTATGAATCTGTCCCTCCAGCATGTCCTATTTATTTCAGTGCTGATGTTCAAGTCTCTTGGGATTTGGATTTTCTGAGGTGTAGCATGTCCATTAATTCTGGGTTGGACATGGCTTTATACATCAGGCACAGATCGCCTCTGAACAGGCGGTATGCCACTGAGTAGAGCTGGAGTTTCTTTAACCGGGCAGCATATGGCATCTGTTTGAGCCCTTTGATCCTCTTGGTGAGGTACTTTTGGGGTCTTTCCAGTTGCTGCAGGTGTCTGGTAAGGTACATCCCAAAAGGGGCATTGTACTCAATTATGGGCCTGATGAGGGATGAGTAAAGAGGCATGATGACCTCCCCTGATCTAGATGTGAATCCCTTCATGATTAGGTGGGCTATATAAAATGTTTTTCTAACCACTTTGGCCACGTGGTTGTCAAATGAGAGATTGCTATCAACTTGGGTCCCCAGGTCCCTAATTACTTCTTCTGTACTTAATGGATTACCACTTATGTGGTAATTTGTGGGCGCTTTGTTTTTGCCAAAGGGAATGGCTATACACTTTTTGGCATTTAGCTTGAGGCCGTGGCTCTGGCACCAGTTGTCTGTTTCTATGAGGCCCTTTTGGAGGATGCTTGTATCGGCTGGAGAGTCGATTATGGCACCCAGTTTGCAGTCATCTGCGAACTTGGTCAGCCACAGTCCTTCTGTGTTGGCCTGTACCTCTGAGAAATATATACCGAACAAGAGAAGTTCCAGGACTGAGCCTTGTGGGACACCACTTGTAACTGGTTTGGAGTCTGACATGGCTCCGGCAATTCCAACCATGTGGGTTCTGTCCTTGAGCCAGTTTGCAATCCATTTAGTGACATAGGGGTTTATATTTAAGCTGGTGAGCTTATCTATAATGCCCGAGTGGGGTATTGTATCGAAGGCTTTTGCGAGGTCCAGGTAGGCTGTGTGGACCACCTTCCCCTCGTCAATGGCCTTGGTGACTGTTTCAAAGAAATCAACCAGGTTTAAGAGGCAGGATCTGCCCTTAACAAAGCCGAACTGGGTAGGATCCAGTGTCTGTAGGTCCCCAATATCTTTATTTATGAGGTCCATGATGATCCTTTCCATAGCTTTGCAGACCAAGCTAGTCAGGCTTATTAGTTTCCAGGATCCGTTGAGGCACCACCTTTATGGAGAGGGACCACTGTTGCTGTATGCCACTCTTTGGGCACATATCCTGTAGTAAGGCTGAGATTGAACAGTAGTTTTATGTTTGGGTTTAGCTCTTCTTGGAGTTCATGTAGACACTGTCTGGTCCCATTGATGCTGTGTTTTTGCTTTGGAGGCGGCTCTTACCTGAGCATCTGAGATGTCAGGGCAGCACTCTGCGGGGTTAGATATTTGCCCTTTGGGGGGGGGGTGGGGGGTTTGAACCTGTCAGCTAGGATGTTGGCAATGTCTGTGGGTAAGGTGTATTTTTTGTCATTTTCGACTAATTCTGAGCATATCTGGGAATTACCACCCAGGTTCCTAACATAACTAAAGAAAGCCTTGTGATTATCCTTAGTGTCCTGTGCAATTTTTCTCTCGAAGCTGGCCTTAGACAATTTTATGAGTGCCCGTAGTTTTTTGCTAATACTGATCAGTGATACCTTCCCTTTTTGGGATTTTGCTCTATCATTTAGTATATGTATATATCTAAACTCATGCAGACACACAGATGCAAGCGTGCACACACACACACACACACACACACACACACACACACACACACACACACACACACACACACACACACACACACACACACACACACACACACACACACACACACACACACACACACACACACACACACACACATACACACATACACACACTGCCATTTCTCTTACCTGTCCCAAATTGAAAAGACTGTCCATGACATTGTATCTGATTATTTTCCCATCCCTAATACATCACTAATGATTACGGTCAGTCAATAATGCCAGACATTAGAGCTTCATTCGTCTTATTGATAAGAAAATACATTACGATGCAAGACTTGCTGCTCTATTAACTCTTTAATGTTGACTAATGTTCCCAGCTAGACTTTGTCTGGACATCTGCAGAATGGACCTGTACATCATGGGCAGTACAGTCAGTGAATAATGCAAGACATTAGTGTTTCATATTACTTATTGTTCCCCACTTTGTGCCTCAAAACGTGTTCTATTAACTTTGTAAGTGGATTGGGTATTATTCATGCCTGTCTTTGGTTTCTAGTATTTCTCCAAATGTTTTTTGTGCTACATAATGAGTTGTTCTATTAACTTTTGAAGTGACTTAGAGATTTCTTTAACAATCCTTGTTGACTAGGGTCCCCCTGCAGTATTGCTGGATTTGCTCATTAGTCAAAGGGAGTTTAGTTCATCATCCCCCCCCACATGTGCTCACAAACACACACACACACACACACACACACACACACACACACACACACACACACACACATAATTAGAACTCTCCCTGACCTGCTTGCACTTATGCACCCACCCACCCATATATGTACATATACGCACACGCACACATACACCCAAATTACACTCATCTGATACCACTCATATCTCTGCATACAATAAAGCCACACACATACACATCCACACACAAACACAAACACACACACACACACACACACACACACACACACACACACACACACCATACTACCTATCTGATAACCTTCCTGACACTTAGCTCTAATGTGATCTCATACATTGAAAGTAGTAGATAAACATGGGCTTGTCGCCAAGTTAATTACTACAGTTGACTTTAAGCATTTACGTAGGTGAGTAGTTCCTTGAATCTCTTGGTTGCATAAAGCACTTACCACAGGCATTTCCAGGGGAAGTGCACATGACTAATTACCATATGCTGCTTCCCCAGAATGCCTCATTAGTATTCACAATAGGCCAGAGAGACACTCTTTGAGGTATGCACTGTGGTAGAGTTGTCTAAGAATTGGAAACATCTACTATCAGCAGTAAATAGGTTTTACCCCCATTGTTTGTAAACTTTCTGAATCCTGGCCATATTTTATTTATTCATTCATTTAGTTAGTTAGTTAGTTTTCATTTTGAAAAGTAGTCCAGATCCATTTCCTACTGACTCAGGCTGCTTCAGGACTAAGGCAGACTGAGACTGAAAGTAGAATAAGAAATGGATAGCTGCAGAGGTACAAGCATGTGCTTTTTGTTGTTTTTAATAGTACTAGGGATGCCACTGCCAGCCAGTGCATGTTTGCATTTGTGTGTGTGTGTGTGTGTGTGTGTCCTTGTGCTTCTGTATGTATATTACAGTGTGTGTGTGTGTGTGTGTGTGTGTGTGTGTGTGTGTGTGTGTGTGTGTGTGTCTATTCTCGAGCTTCTATACGTATATTACACTGTGTGCGTGTGTGTGTGTGTGTGTGTGTGTGTGTGTGTGTGTGTGTGTGTGTGTGTGTGTGTGTGTGTGTGTGTGTGTCTGTGTTATGTAAGTATGTCTATATGTATGTTTATGATCGGAGCATAGCTATCAGCTGTTGCTCTGTTCCTCACAAAATTTGATTTGTGATTTTCTGGCAAATTAATGAAGATTGCAGTCACCACATAACAACAGTCATTTGAATTTCTAATTTCATAACCTTTAGAATAAGAATACTAATGTAAGCTCTCTGGTTATACTTGCAACTTTTAAAGTGTATAAGAACAATGTTTAAACTCTGTCCCTGGTAATGCCCCTCCACCATTATTTTGTTACTTAATCTCTGATTCTTCAGCTAAGAGGTTGAGAGGAGGAGGGTTCAAAGGGTTGCACGCTGTATTCTGAAATCAGTGGCAATCCTCAGATTTTTTTGTTACTGAGGATTGTCTGTGATGAATAAGGGCTTGTTGCTTTGGAACTCTACCTGGACTTCATGAGTTTTGGAAATTATTATGACTGAGCTCATCAACGAAGTTTTAAGACTACTACTTTCTCTGTTTTTTATTGTTTTCCTCAACACTCATGGTGATGAGGTTGGAACTAGACAGATTCCTGTGGTTATTCATTTTTTACATTACATATCTCTTCATTCATTTGGTTGAAATCAAATCTATCTGAGATGTACACAGCCATGAAATTCATTGTAATTGGTGTACATTCATGTGTATAAGTGCATGTGTGTGTGTGTGTGTGTGTGTGTGTGTGTGTGTATGTGTGTGTATATATACACAAGAGCTGTAATAGGTTGCATACTGTAGGGTTCTCACAGCAGAAAGCAGAAATATATGTGGCCATTATTTGTGTATTTATTCATTTATGTGATCCCATTTAGAATTTCTGAGGTGTACAGAGCCATAGAATTTGCAGTAATTTTGTGAGCATATATGTGTGATCAATTATTACTTTCATTTTATTACAATCCGATATATGAGGTGCACCCAGTCAATAAAATTATTTTAATTGGATTTTAATTGGTGGGTACCAGGGCTGTCCATGGGTAAAAGTGACTGACCCTGTTGTTATTTGTTCAAGTTAAAATGTCGTTATTTTGCTTTGAAAGACTAATGTGTATTTGTGTGCAGCAAGTTTACTGTGGCCACTACTTGTGTAAAGCAAAGTTAAACTGCACTACAGTGTCCATTTCTTATCATAATCAGAAATATGATATGCAAACAGGCAACAAATCTTGCTTTAATTGCTGAACATTGGGGTTATATGTGAATGAAACTGACTGACTCTGTTATCATGTGGTCAAGTTAAATAGTCCTATTTCTGGCTTACAGGACCAATGTGCATTTCTATAAAGCAAGCTGGAATTTTTTACAGTAGCTACTCTTTGAAACAAAGTTGAAATACATTACTGTGCTATTATTTTTATAACAACTAGAATCAATAGACTGGCTATAACAGCTGGGTACATAGACAATTTGTAGATGAAATGACTAATTCTACAGTCATTTGCTTAGATTAAATAGTCATTATTCTGCCTCTGCAGGACTAAGGTATTTTTCTTGTGGGGGGGGTGAAGTAAGCTGGAATATTTTACCATGCCTACTGTTTGTGTGAAAGAAAGTTGAAATGCAGAACTGTGGCCATTATTGTAATGATAACAACCAGACATGTGAGGTGCAGTCAATAAAGTGGCTATAATTGCTTTGTATGGGGCTGTATATGGATAACTGTGATGGACTCTGTTGTCTTTTTTCATGTTAAGGAGTCTGTAGGCTGGCTATGAAGGACTAATGTGTATTTGTGTGAAGCAAATTTGAATACGATGTAGTGGCTACTGTTTGTAAAAATGAAGGTGTTACTGTGGCCAGTTTTGTATCACAGTCAGACATCTGAGGTCTGCACAGTCAGCAAATTTGATATTATTTACTGGGTATGGGTAAGTGACTAGCCATAACGTCATTTGCTAAAGTTAAGCAATTATAATTCTGGCTTTGTAGAACTGGTGTATATTTGTGGGAAGCCAGCTGGAATACTTTACTGTGTCAGTTGTTTTATTACAATCATCCATCACAGGTGTCAATAAAGCAGCTGTAATTGATGGGTATGGAGGGGTTATCTGTGGATGAAATGACTGTGTGTGGGGGGAGCAGTGTATCTAAATGCTACACGTTTCATTCACATTTCATCAGACTCAAACATTATTGTACTGAATAAGTAGCTATCTATGTAAATCTGGGAAAGAAGTATGTGATTGCACACTTGTGACTGGCTCATCTATCGCCAGGTACCTTTCAAGCCTGACCTGGCAAAATTCACCTCTTAAGATGGGAAGAAAAAAGGTCCAACTTCAGGATTAAAAAAAATTAAAAGTTACAAAAATGATTGTTACACTATATAGCAAGGGGCTTGTTACAACTTGTACCAAAGATGAAGTGTGGAAGCAGAAAATCAACATTGGTATTAATTTTGTATCAGCATTCCCTCTGGCTGTCCTCCCAGACCCTGGTGGTGGTGACTAATAATAATGCAATGTTGCAGTTCTTTACTGTGCCAGTTTTCTGTGTGTGTTTACGCCTTTCTATCATCTCCCACTCCACACCCTTTCTAAATCTATTATACTTCTTAAATCTGTTGATTTATCAATGGCTGGTACTTCTAAATCTTAGTTGTACATAATCAAATTATGATGCTACATCCTACAAAAGTAAGTTATGCTAATTAAATTCAACTTACCAGGCATTCCATCTGTACACAGATAACTGTAATCATACTAAGTGATTTGGCCACATTGATTAATGATTTCTTTCTAACTTTGAATTAACACTTGTGACATAGGCAGACTTACATTTATATAAAAGTAATCAAACCATATTATCAAGTTCAGATTTAGAAACATTATACATCACATATGCTCTTGTATATCATACAATCTAAGAAAGATTACATAAATTATAAAGTCCCTGCCTAAACATCATTCCTCCTCCAAAACATTTTCCAGAGCATAGTGTTCTCACAATTTCCATTTTTTCTCCCATTTAATTTCAAGAGGATATCAGGTATGGGAGGTGGAGCATGTTATTCTGGATAGTAAAACATATAGGAGTAACAATGCAGCCCCATGGTGTTCACAAAATGGTTTACTCAACAGATGTACCCCAGTTTCTTCTAGTTGTAATGATAGGTTAAGGCTATATATGAAGTATAGCAGTGGCATTAATGGCATCTGTAATATTTAAGTAATAACTGGAAGATCTTATTGACAGATGATACCATTAGTAATTTAGTTGGAAACACTCCTAGTTTTACATTTAGATCTAATAAAAAATTTGAAGCAACTTCTTTGTGCCAACAGTGATCGGTCAGTCTCCGTTGGCATAGTTTCTGATAGGATTAGTACTTATCCTTGCAAGCATTGCAAAGCAAGTACTTTTATATCTCATACTAATGTTTTTATTCATCCGGTTAATTATAAACAGTATTCTCTTAAGTTATATGCTGATTGTCAAACAAGTAATGCCATCTATTTAGCTAGTTGTGTTTCATGTACCTCATTTTATGAAGGTAAAACCAACTGTAAATTGAAACAAAGGATTTTGCAACATCTCTCAGTCATATATTTAAAATCAGAACATAATGCTTTGTATCAACATATTAGTAACCACAGTGGACGTTGTTTCAATTTTATGGTCTTACAAATAATTAATATCAATCCTAGAGGAGGTGATCTTATTAACTACACATGGTCTTGTGAAGTACAATGGATTATTGAGCTATGGGCAGATAGAAGACCTGGCTTAAATGGGGTGGTTCCATTTAAGCCTATTTTAAAGGGCCCTTTGCCTAGATTTTGATTGGATGCATCTTCTGTAAAATGTATGTTTGTACTGAGGTAACCTGTTTGATGAAGGGAGTTTTCCTGAAAGCACTTACCACTCCTCATTATTGTATTTGAGCTCCATTAAAGTATGTTTTTTAGCCTGGTGGTCCAAGTAGTTTTTATTATCATTTTGCGATTTTCATATTTATACTACCATGGACCTTTAGTGCCTACCAGTTTGCCTTAGTTTTATTTTTTCTGTGTAATTTATTTCCACCCTTTTTTAAAGATCCCTCTTCCTGTTCTTTTATCTACGTTAGAATATTCAATACTTCAAGTATTGTTGGCTTAGATTTTGATTTCTATCTTAAAGTAATTGCTTTTTTGGCAGTCACCAGAATTAAACTTAACAAGGCCTTACTATGTCTAGGCCATTCAGATTCTGTATCCCAACTCAGAAAATCATTTCTTAGTTACATTCATTTGCTCACCAAATATTCCTGACAGAGTACTCTGTATGGATTTTTTAAGTCTACCAACTCATTACACTCCTAAAACATATACTCCTAGTTACCTCTTTCTTCCCCATTACACCTCCAACATGTGCCATCTACCTGAAGAAAAATTCTGTAGAGTCTGCTGGGATATAAAAGTATTTATGCAAACACTTCTGGGCAAAAATCCTAGATCTTCTAAATGTTTTGCATGTTTGAGAGCCAGAAATATGTCCTCCCACTGGTTCTATGTGAATTACATATGTAATCTCTCTTCCCAATCTTTTCTGACCACTTCTGATTGATTCCTATAGTTAACATGCACTATTTTATATGCCCTACTAATTACTTCTTTTTAACAGCAGCTTCTGTTCTAGAGTAAATTCAAAACTCAGTCAGCATAGATCTTTAATTGAGGATTCCCCTATCCTTTTCTCTTTGTCTATAATCTGATATCAATCCTTGATAGGGAAGACAATCACTAGCTTGCAATCCAAATGTCTTCTGGGCCACTTCCCACTCCATTACTTTTCTCTCTCTCTCTAATTATTTTTTCACAATGCCTTGGTTGCTTTGCCAACTTCCTCCAGTAAATTCCAGCCCCCCTCTTGTCTTTTCTCTGTACTCCTTATTGCAATCATCCCTATAGGCAGAATCTCCTTTCTCCATTCACCCATTGGATTAGTTCTTAGCATACTTTCACTACTTTATGAATATAATATTTTGTATGACTGTTGTTATTCTCCTTAAGGATCTGCAGCCAAAATCTCATTCTCCCTTATTTCTTTAATTACCCCCCTGCTTCTTCATCAACATGCCTTTCCACCCTGAATTATAGCTTTCTGTGTGTGTTATATATAAGAACCTTTAACTGTGCAGTTCTAAAATATCCCTTCAAATCAGGTAATCCGAGATCTCCTTGTTCTCTTGGGAAGATCAGCTTATCTCACCTGACTTTTGCCTTCTTCCCCTCAAAATAAAATCCGTCAACTCTTTATAAATTATTATCGACAACTTCTCTGGTTGATAAAAACATACCTAACCTGGATATAAACTAAAGGGACTAAAAACATTTTTACTACTTATATCTTACTATCCATATCTATAGGCAAGAGCTTCCAGTTTCTCATGTTTTGCATTATCTTTTGTTTAGTCTCTTCCCACATATCCTTAGCTGCCATAACAGAAACCTTTTTAATCCATACTCTTAAATACTGCATTTTATCATGTCCCATAAATATGGCTATTGTTAAACCAGTTCATGTGTGGGTACATAGCTTATAGCTATAGCCTTTGTTATCTTCATTACTTTTATATCTTGAAAAAAAAAACAGAACTGACTCAGAATGTTCTTCAACTCTGAGATGCCCTTTTCTAGTTCCATCAGGTAGAAAATAATATCATCTGTAAAGAAAATTAACTTTTCTTGAACACTATACCAATTATAGCCTCGAATGTCTGAGTCCCTTATTTTCTTTGCAATGGTTCTAAATATTACGCAAATAACAAAGGGAAAGAGGACACCCCTGCCTGGATCCTTTGTTCAGACAGAACATGTCATAGAGAAACCATCACACTTTGATTTTTGCCACCAATCCCTCAAATATCCTTCTAATTAACCTTATTATTGCATCAGAAAATGCAAATGCTTTCATTATCCTTCTCATAAAATCAAAGCTTATTCTGTCAAATGCTTCCTCTGCATCAAGACCCACCAATAACAGCAGTATTTTTTTACATTCTACTTTCCTCTGGATCATCACTGTTCTGTTAATGTTGTCAAATGTTTGCCTCCCCTACACAAAGCCACATTGGTCCATATTTATCAGTTTTGACATCACCCTTGCCATTCTTCTAGCCATTATAGACATAAACACTTTATAATCATTGTTTAAAGATGAAATGCATCTATACAAAGATGGATCTGATGGGTCTTTACTGCTTTTATTTATACCAGCTTTTTCCAAGCTGTTGCCTCCTTTCCTTTTAAAACACTGTTAAAAAGCTTCCAGAGCTTTATCACTTTCTCCCTTTTAGCTTTTGAATTTGTACCAGAATCCCATCTATTTCTGGAGACATTCCTGCAGATTGGTTCTACATTACAATTTATAACTCATCTCCTCCTATATTAACTGTTAACACTGCCAGATTTAAGTATTTCATAAATAATTCCATTTGTGCTATTTCTCAATTCCCCCTCTTCTATTCTTTATATAAATGTTCATAACATTTCTGAAATATCTCTAATACCTCTACAATATCTCTAGTTATTTTTCTTGTTAAAATGCACATGTTCTTGTGAAATATAATTTATTTCTCTTCTATTATTGTACCTTGGGGAATAATATGTCAATTCTCTCAGAGTTTCTACTACTGAATTCATGTTTTTCATACCAAATGTTTACATACATTTCTTTAGACAGCTACCTTGTTTTGTGATATTTTCCATTCTAAACCCCCTAAATACATCCTCATTGTTGCAAATCAAATTCCAGTTCCCACCTATAAATAATGTTTCCTGCTGAAAGATGAATATTTCTCTCAATTTTTTAAGCTCCATAACAGCAGTTTTAGGTGAAATATAAATACATGGCAGCATAGCCCTCATGTCTTGCCAGTAGCTGCAAATCTGCCATTATTATCCTCTGTTTCATCCTCTATCACTACTGGAACTCCTCTAACAATTAATATAAGTAATCCTCTTTTCATTTGTCCCTGACCATTTAACCTGTAACAGCAAGAGTTTCACTGGTTTGATTCTTGGCTGGGGTGCCTTCTGTGCAAAGACTGCATGTCCTCCCTGTGTTTGTGTGGGTTTCCAGTTTCCTCCCACATTCCAAAGACAAGTATCTGGAGAATTTCTCCCTGGGCTTCCAATGAATATGAGCTTTGTTTCAGTTGGATTTTCCTGGTAAAGCAATGTTAAATAAATAAATAAATATTCTGTAGAATATCCATCCTGAAATCCTTTCCTTATCAAATTCACATGCTCAGTTCTTTCCAAATGAGTCTCCTGTAGCATGAGTATTTGGACTCTGCATTTCTTAATATAATTAAGTATTCATTCCTTTTTGTCTATACCTGTGCAACTATTCACATTCCAAGATAATATGGAAAGTGTTTCCATTACAGTAAGAAGTCATTATTCAAACCTATTATATATGACAACTTTTTAAATGTCTGTTTCTAGCTTTTATGATACATGCACTCATTAATGTTTGTTAGGATAGTCCTTTATACACGTTATTCTTATCATTAACATTGGAACCTATGTCACATTTTACAAGACTTTTTGTTTTAATAGAAACCCTAAAAAACACAAAAAAAACCCACAAAACCTGTTAGTTTAATACAAACAGACATAACAATGTACATCTTCAAATAATGAAGATTAACCCTCCTAAAAGGAGCATTTATGCCAAACAGACATCTGTTAACACAGGCCCTAATTAACCTGAAATTAAAGTTATCCATGCTAAGATGTATACTATTGCTTGTGCTTAAGCTTAAACTAATTGGTGTCTATTCTTTGTTTTATCTTTACTCCCCCAGATGTGAGAACAATTTGTATGCTTTTAGAAATCATTAACTTTTAGCCTTGAAGAAGCCAGTGTTCTGTATTTTATTGCTCTATTATCAGCTTGTGTCCATGGAAGCATAAAATAAAAAAAGAAAAATGTAGTCCTCTGCTATAGCCTGAAAGCCAAGCTGAAACATTTATTGTTAAAGGAAAATTCTTCATTATATTCAGTGTTCTCATATTTACTTGTCATACCTCTCAAACACTTAGCTAAAGAAATCTGAACAAAGCCTACAATAATGGGGGGACAAAAGTCCAAGAATAGGGACAGATTATAAACATTGCTCTTATAAACATATAAAGTTGCAAGAAAAACAGGTTTTGTGTTAGCATGCATTTTCTGAAGAATATGATATTTGAAATTCAATTGTATGTCATTATTTAGGAACTTCAATCCCCAGTGATTTGCCAGAAATAGACAAATTTTATGAAGAACAGACCAAAATTATGAGGCAAAAATCTGGATACTTGAGAGGTATGTTACTTGTTTCCACTTAAAATTTGTTATTAAATTAAGCCAAGGATCTTAATCCAGACATTCACCTATGCAAAAGTAAGAGAAAACATATCAGCTGTACACATTATTATCTGTATACTTTTATACTCCATTCCCCACCTCACCAACCCAAGATTAGAGTCTATTAACTTAAAAATGCTATTGTACAGCTTTTTTTCTTTGTGCACTGTAATGCCTACTTTTCTCAATAGCAAAAAAAAAAAAAAGAACAAAGAAAGAAAGAAAAAGAAAAGGAAGAACAAATACACCAGTTTACTTTAGTAATGTTATCACATAAAAAATAACTAAAATACTTTATTATAAAATATGTAATTTAAATTGTGAAAAGTTTCATAGAAATAATATTAAGAACATAAATTGTTTAACTTAAAGTTACCTTTTCCTTTTTCTTACCTCCACACAATTTCTTCCAAACATTAATGACACAAAGTGAGGTAAATGTTTTTCAGTTCCCCACAAATTTAACAAAGTGAACAAAAGTCCACTCTTTCCACATATTCTTATACAGCCATGTTTCTCAAATATAATTGATGCTTTGCAGTTTCACATTTATTCAATAATTTTCATGTTGTTGGTTTTCTTTCTGTTCATCTCCATCTCCCAGCTTCAGATTCTGGTTCAATTCCAAGGTACTCCCAATTCTTCTGGTTAGCTCCTTTGCTATTCTCTGTCTCTCAAGCAAGTTCCTTTGGAACACCAGAAAAGATTTCACTGCAAAGTCTCTCTGAGTGCTTTATTATCAGAAGAATGAGAAGCAGTCCTCTTCTAATTGATGGCTCATTTTTTTGGCAAACTTTTGCATTTCCTCCTTAGCCTCTTTGATCCTACAGAAAAAAAATATTCTGAAGTCAGGGCATAACAGCTTGAATGTCACACCTGCCTTTCACATTCCCAGATTACTGGAATAAATGTGTTTCTCTTATGCATGGTGTACAGTGAATAGTCATTTTCCACAAACACTTTACTGTCTCCAACTTTTAATACTTTGCCCTTTTTCCACTGTTTTGTTAGGATCAATTATTTTTGCTGGTAGGTCTGCATTGTTCCTAATAACAGTCTTGGCTGCTTTCTCATGGCTAGATTTGGAGCATGCACATGGTGTGCCCCTTCAATTAACAGTTTCTGCTGTGGAATACTAGCCTAGTTTAATCAGTCTAATTGTCTCTAAGTAAATTTGACTTATTTTTCCTCTAGATTACTAGAAGCCATATCTTGCACCAAAGTTGGAGCTTGGTCTGCTTTTTTGCTGAAAAACTGCAGGATTCTTCACAGTCAGTGTTTTCTCTTCACCATTTCTAGTTGAATTTCTTTCAGGCTCTCTTAGTTTCTTCTTTGCAAGCATCTACACAGTGATTTACTAGCCAGTAACTGAATTTTGCTCAAGATGACAATATCATTGTCTGCTGTTTCTCAGTTTCTTTTTTCACACTGTGAGATCTGAAGCTAAGCTGTTGATCAGTGTGCTGCCATCTTGGAAGTAGTCCCACATTGATCAATGTTGATGTGACAATTTGACCCCAAGGGAAAAAGGAAGATGATGACAATGACAATGGCATTACATTGATAAGTCTGTTAAGTATCCCTGAGTTATTTATCTGTATTAAACTATAATGTTTCTGTTTTAGATACTATTTGTAATATGACTGGAAATTTCTCATGCACTGAATCACTAAAAATGGTACTTTTCAGTGTAATAATCTTTGTTTAAAGAAAAAAATGTATACATGCACAATTTCATGAAAAACTATAGACTCAGTCTATTTAAGGTAAATTCCATGTTACCAGTATTTTTTTCTGTTCAGCTAGCAACATTTGGAATAGCAAATATATGGTAGGCATTTCATCATTTCTATGGGATCACCAATATACCATCTTCACATCAAGTACTTTTTCATTCAAATATTAATTTTCCTACACACTCCTGCTTACCTATACTATATAAAATTAAACAATTCATCTGTATGTGATTTACACAAAGAGACATTCATGCATTTGTGTATTCTTTTTTTTTATACCCACAAAACTTTACTACCAAATGTGTATTCTGCTTTTTTAGTTACAACCACATCTAGATAATTACAGAGATATAAAGTATAGATATAAAATATATATATGCTAATACATAAATCTATAGTAGATACTTGTGTAAGCATGTATTTATATATATAATTAATGATCAGGATCACCATCTATTTGCTTAACACACATCTATGCATTAACACATTTCTGTCAGCTTCACTGTGAGGACTGTAGTCTATCTGCCACTAAATATGTACTGTCTGAGACTTGTTATCAGTTCACTGTTGCAAGATATTGATAGCATATCTCATGATTATCTTCTTGTTGGCTCATCAGTAAGGCAATTATTTTGTCTGTTTATCAGTACAACAGGTCTTCTGTTTTATTCCTACAGTGAGTGCATTCAGGTATTTCCATGGAGGGGGCACAGGAATAAATATCCATGGATTGAGAAATCTGTAGAGCCCTATCCAGAGTAACTTTATTGTGCATAGGGAAACACCCATAGTACCATGTACTTCCATATACACACCTGGCAGTGTAAAGCTGACCTTTCAACACAACACACACATACACACACACACACACACACACACACACACACACACACACACACACACACACACACACACTCTCTGTACATTAACAAGTGTCTACCACTAGTCAATAATAGCATAGCTGTCATAATGCCTCAACAGGTATGACACAGATACACATACACACACACACACACACACACACACGCATGCGCGTACACACACACACACACACACACACACACACACACACACACACACACACACACACACACACTGTGCATTAACAAGTATCTTCCTCTGGGTAGTAGTATCACTGCTGCCATGATGGCTTAACAGGCAGCACACTTATTTTTTTGTGGATTAAAGTACATAGGTTTGGGTTCAAATCACACAGCAGGTGCTTTCCTCCATCTATGTGCAGTGCATATTTTACACCAAGGGAGGTCCAGAAGTTGTTGAGGTCAACTTTACATGTACTTCTATAGGTAGTGCTCACCTGTTAGAGTTACTGAAGTTTTTCCTAGATGTACTGTCATTAATTCCATGTTTATATATTTTGCTTCTTATATAGTACTGTATGTCTGCATTTCTTTCCCCAACTTCTTTTTGCTATCATTTATGTTTATTACATTTCTTTGTTTTGTTAATTCTCTCCATTTATTTTCATGTTACATTGCTAGATCAACAGCACCACATGTGGCCCTCCCCACCCCACCAGCCCCCAGTGACCAGCACCACTTCATCCCAACATCCCAACAGTAGGATGTTGGGGCCACCTCACAAACTACAGCTGTGGAGGTAGAGGCACATGGGCTGTACTGAATCAATATCAAAGTGAAAAACGTTGCACTGTACTTGCCTTTACAGTAAAGTATAATAGGTAAACAAAATTTATAAATGATATATAATGTGTTTGCTACTCTGGGAATGTATTACATTTTTTAAAAATAAACTAATTCTGCTTCTTGTCCATACAAATAGCAACAATAAGAAAATTAAGACCACTGGCTCAGACCCAAAAGTATTTTATTCTCTAGCGCCTCGGTACAAAACCTTCCAGGTGTTACAAAATTCAGCTAAACATGTGCTACATTTTATACAAAAACACAAATCCAATCAATAATACAATCAAACAATTAAATAAAATACTTCCAATTAACCTCTCCATTCAGTCCCATAGGGACCAAAGTATCATATTTAAGAATAAAGACAGACTCTTTGTATAACAGTTTTTCTTTCAAAAGAATTTCATCATCATTTTCAACAAATGCTTGCTCTAAAATACAACCTTGGAGCATAGAAAAATCACTGCCATGTACATCTCTAAAATGACATGCCAAAATCTTGTCTTCCTTTTGATTTTTATGTCCCTGACATGTTCCATTAACCTCACTTTAAAACTTCTTTTTGTTTCACCAATGTAAAAGAAACCCCACAGGCATCTTAAGGCATAAATCAGGTAATCCGAGATCTCCTTGTTCTCTTGGGAAGATCAGCTTATCTCACCTGACTTTTGCCTTCTTCCCCTCAAAATAAAATCCTTCAACTCTTTATAAATTATTATCGACAACTTCTCTGGTTTATAAAAACATACCTGACCTGGGTATAAACTAAAGGGACTAAAAACATTTTTACTACTTGTATCTTACTATCCATATCTATAGGCAAGAGCTTCCAGTTTCTCATGTTTTGCATTATCTTTTGTTTAGTCTCTTCCCACATATCCTTAGCTGCCATAACAGAAACCTTTTTAATCCATACTCTTAAATACTGCATTTTATCATGTCCCATAAATATGGCTATTGTTAAACCAGTTCATGTGTGGGTACATAGCTTATAGCTATAACCTTTGTTATCTTCATTAATTTTATATCTTGAAAAAAAAACAGAACTGACTCAGAATGTTCTTCAACTCTGAGATGCCCTTTTCTAGTTCCATCAGGTAGAAAATAATATCATCTGTAAAGAAAATTAACTTTTCCTGAACACTATACCAATTATAGCCTGGAATGTCTGAGTCCCTTATTTTCTTTGCAATGGTTCTAAGTATTATGCAAATAACAAAGGGAAAGAGGACACCCTGCCTGGATCCTCAGTTCAGACAGAACATGTCATAGAGAAACCATCACACTTTGATTTTTGCCACCAATCCCTCAAATATCCTTCTAATTAACCTTATTATTGCATCAGAAAATGCAAATGCTTTCATTATCCTTCTCATAAAATCAAAGCTTATTCTGTCAAATGCTTCCTCTGCATCAAGACCCACCAATAACAGTAGTATTTTTTTACATTCTACTTTCCTCTGGATCATCACTGTTCTGTTAATGTTGTCAAATGTTTGCCTCCCCTACACAAAGCCACATTGGTCCATATTTATCAGTTTTGACATCACCCTTGCCGTTCTTCTAGCCGTTATAGACATAAACACTTTATAATCATTGTTTAAAGATGAAATGCATCTATACAAAGATGGATCTGATGGGTCTTTACTGTTTTTATTTATACCAGCTTTTTCCAAGCTGTTGCCTCCTTTCCTTTTAAAACACTGTTAAAAAGCTTCCAGAGCTTTATCACTTTCTCCCTCCTAGCTTTTGAATTTGTACCAGAATCCCATCTATTTCTGGAGACATTCCTGCAGATTGGTTCTACATTACAGTTTATAAGTCATCTCCTCCTATATTAACTGTTAACACTGCCAGATTTAAGTATTTCATAAATAATTCCATTTGTGCTATTTCTCAATTCTCCCTCTTCTATTCTTTATATAAATGTTCATAACATTTCTGAAATATCTCTAATACCTCTACAATATCTCTAGTTATTTGTCTTGTTAAAATGCACATGTTCTTGTGAAATATAATTTCTTTCTCTTCTATTATTGTACCTTGGGGAATAATATGTCAATTCTCTCAGAGTTTCTACTACTGAATTCATGTTTTTCATACCAAATATTTACATACATTTCTTCAGACAGCTACCTTGTTTTGTGATATTTTCCATTATAAACCCCCTAAATACATCCTCATTGTTGCAAATCAAATTCCAGTTCCCACCTATAAATAATGTTTACTGCTGAAAGCTGAATATTTCTCTCAATTTTTTAAGCTCCATAACAGCAGTATTAGGTGAAATATAAATACATGACAGCATAGCCCTCATGTCTTGCCAGTAGCTGCAAATCTGCCATTATTATCCTCTGTTTCATCCTCTATCACTACTGGAACTCCTCTAACAATTAATATAAGTAATCCTCTTTTCATTTGTCCCTGACCATTTGACCTGTAACAGCAAGAGTTTCACTGGTTTGATTCTTGGCTGGGGTGCCTTCTGTGCAGAGACTGCATGTCGTCCCTGTGTTTGTGTGGGTTTCCAGTTTCCTCCCACATCAAAAGACATGCATCTGGAGCATTTCTCCCTGGGCTTCCAATGAATATGAGCTTTGTTTCAGTTGGATTTTCCTGGTAAAGCAATGTTAAATAAATAAATAAATAAATATTCTGTAGAATATCCATCCTGAAATCCTTTCCTTATCAAATTCACATGCTCAGTTCTTTCCAAATGAGTCTCCTGTAGCATGAGTATTTGGACTCTGCATTTCTTAATATAATTAAGTATTCATTCCTTTTTGTCTATACCTGTGCAACTATTCACATTCCAAGATAATATGGAAAGTGTTTCCATTACAGTAAGAAGTCATTATTCCCACCTATTATATATGACAACTTTTTAAATGTCTGTTTCTAGCTTTTATGATACATGCACTCATTAATGTTTGTTAGGATAGTTCTTTATACACATTATTCTTATCATTAACATTGGAACCTATGTCACATTTTACAAGACTTTTTGTTTTAATAGAAACCCTAAAAAACACAACCCCCCCCCACAAAACCTGTTAGTTTAATACAAACAGACATAACAATGTACATCTTTAAATAATGAAGATTAACCCTCCTTAAAGGAGCATTTATGCCAAACAGACAGCTGTTAACACAGGCCCTAATTAACCTGAAATTAAAGTTATCCATGCTAAGATGCATACTATTGCTTGTGCTTAAGCTTAAACTAATTGGTGTCCATTCTTTGTTTTATCTTTACTCCCCCAGATGTGAGAACAATTTGCATGCTTTTAGAAATCATTAACTTTTAGCCTTGAAGAAGCCAGTGTTCTGTATTTTATTGCTCTATTATCAGCTTGTGTCCATGGAAGCATAAAATAAAAAAAGAAAAATGTAGTCCTCTGCTATAGCCTGAAAGCCAAGCTGAAACATTTATTGTTAAAGGAAAACTCTTCATTATATTCAGTGTTCTCATATTTACTTGTCATACCTCTCAAACACTTAGCTAAAGAAATCTGAACAAAGCCTACAATAATGGGGGTCAAAAGTCCAAGAATAGGGACAGATTACAAACATTGCTCTTATAAACATATAAAGTTGCAAGAAAAACAGGTTTTGTGCTAGCATGCATTTTCTGAAGAATATGATATTTGAAATTCAATTGTATGTCATTATTTAGGAACTTCAATCCCCAATGATTTGCCAGAAATAGACAAATTTTATGAAGAACAGACCAAAATGATGAGGCAAAAATCTGGATACTTGAGAGGTATGTTACTTGTTTCCACTTAAAATTTGTTATTAAATTAAGCCAAGGATCTTAATCCAGACATTCACCTATGCAAAAGTAAGAGAAAACATATCAGCTGTACACATTATTATCTGTATACTTTTACACTCCATTCCCCACCTCACCAATCCAAGATTAGAGTCTATTAACTTAAAAATGATATTGTACAGCTTTTTTTCTTTGTACACTGTAATGCCTACTTTTCTCAATAGCAAAAAAAAAAAAAAAAAAGAACAAAGAAAGAAAGAAAAAGAAAAAGAAGAACAAATACACCAGTTTACTGTAGCATGAGTATTTGGACTCTGCATTTCTTAATATAATTAAGTATTCATTCCTTTTTGTCTATACCTGTGCAACTATTCACATTCCAAGATAATATGGAAAGTGTTTCCATTACAGTAAGAAGTCATTATTCAAACCTATTATATATGACAACTTTTTAAATGTCTGTTTCTAGCTTTTATGATACATGCACTCATTAATGTTTGTTAGGATAGTCCTTTATACACGTTATTCTTATCATTAACATTGGAACCTATGTCACATTTTACAAGACTTTTTGTTTTAATAGAAACCCTAAAAAACACAAAAAAACCCCACAAAACATGTTAGTTTAATACAAACAGACATAACAATGTACATCTTCAAATAATGAAGATTAACCCTCCTAAAAGGAGCATTTATGCCAAACAGACATCTGTTAACACAGGCCCTAATTAACCTGAAATTAAAGTTATCCATGCTAAGATGTATACTATTGCTTGTGCTTAAGCTTAAACTAATTGGTGTCTATTCTTTGTTTTATCTTTACTCCCCCAGATGTGAGAACAATTTGTATGCTTTTAGAAATCATTAACTTTTAGCCTTGAAGAAGCCAGTGTTCTGTATTTTATTGCTCTATTATCAGCTTGTGTCCATGGAAGCATAAAATAAAAAAAGAAAATGTAGTCCTCTGCTATAGCCTGAAAGCCAAGCTGAAACATTTATTGTTAAAGGAAAATTCTTCATTATATTCAGTGTTCTCATATTTACTTGTCATACCTCTCAAACACTTAGCTAAAGAAATCTGAACAAAGCCTACAATAATGGGGGGACAAAAGTCCAAGAATAGGGACAGATTATAAACATTGCTCTTATAAACATATAAAGTTGCAAGAAAAACAGGTTTTGTGTTAGCATGCATTTTCTGAAGAATATGATATTTGAAATTCAATTGTATGTCATTATTTAGGAACTTCAATCCCCAGTGATTTGCCAGAAATAGACAAATTTTATGAAGAACAGACCAAAATTATGAGGCAAAAATCTGGATACTTGAGAGGTATGTTACTTGTTTCCACTTAAAATTTGTTATTAAATTAAGCCAAGGATCTTAATCCAGACATTCACCTATGCAAAAGTAAGAGAAAACATATCAGCTGTACACATTATTATCTGTATACTTTTACACTCCATTCCCCACCTCACCAACCCAAGATTAGAGTCTATTAACTTAAAAATGCTATTGTACAGCTTTTTTTCTTTGTGCACTGTAATGCCTACTTTTCTCAATAGCAAAAAAAAAAAAAAGAACAAAGAAAGAAAGAAAAAGAAAAGGAAGAACAAATACACCAGTTTACTTTAGTAATGTTATCACATAAAAAATAACTAAAATACTTTATTATAAAATATGTAATTTAAATTGTGAAAAGTTTCATAGAAATAATATTAAGAACATAAATTGTTTAACTTAAAGTTACCTTTTCCTTTTTCTTACCTCCACACAATTTCTTCCAAACATTAATGACACAAAGTGAGGTAAATGTTTTTCAGTTCCCCACAAATTTAACAAAGTGAACAAAAGTCCACTCTTTCCACATATTCTTATACAGCCATGTTTCTCAAATATAATTGATGCTTTGCAGTTTCACATTTATTCAATAATTTTCATGTTGTTGGTTTTCTTTCTGTTCATCTCCATCTCCCAGCTTCAGATTCTGGTTCAATTCCAAGGTACTCCCAATTCTTCTGGTTAGCTCCTTTGCTATTCTCTGTCTCTCAAGCAAGTTCCTTTGGAACACCAGAAAAGATTTCACTGCAAAGTCTCTCTGAGTGCTTTATTATCAGAAGAATGAGAAGCAGTCCTCTTCTAATTGATGGCTCATTTTTTTGGCAAACTTTTGCATTTCCTCCTTAGCCTCTTTGATCCTACAGAAAAAAAATATTCTGAAGTCAGGGCATAACAGCTTGAATGTCACACCTGCCTTTCACATTCCCAGATTACTGGAATAAATGTGTTTCTCTTATGCATGGTGTACAGTGAATAGTCATTTTCCACAAACACTTTACTGTCTCCAACTTTTAATACTTTGCCCTTTTTCCACTGTTTTGTTAGGATCAATTCTTTTTGCTGGTAGGTCTGCATTGTTCCTAATAACAGTCTTGGCTGCTTTCTCATGGCTAGATTTGGAGCATGCACATGGTGTGCCCCTTCAATTAACAGTTTCTGCTGTGGAATACTAGCCTAGTTTAATCAGTCTAATTGTCTCTAAGTAAATTTGACTTATTTTTCCTCTAGATTACTAGAAGCCATATCTTGCACCAAAGTTGGAGCTTGGTCTGCTTTTGCTGAAAAACTGCAGGATTCTTCACAGTCAGTGTTTTCTCTTCACCATTTCTAGTTGAATTTCTTTCAGGCTCTCTTAGTTTCTTCTTTGCAAGCATCTACACAGTGATTTACTAGCCAGTAACTGAATTTTGCTCAAGATGACAATATCATTGTCTGCTGTTTCTCAGTTTCTTTTTTCACACTGTGAGATCTGAAGCTAAGCTGTTGATCAGTGTGCTGCCATCTTGGAAGTAGTCCCACATTGATCAATGTTGATGTGACAATTTGACCCCAAGGGAAAAAGGAAGATGATGACAATGACAATGGCATTACATTGATAAGTCTGTTAAGTATCCCTGAGTTATTTATCTGTATTAAACTATAATGTTTCTGTTTTAGATACTATTTGTAATATGACTGGAAATTTCTCATGCACTGAATCACTAAAAATGGTACTTTTCAGTGTAATAATCTTTGTTTAAAGAAAAAAATGTATACATGCACAATTTCATGAAAAACTATAGACTCAGTCTATTTAAGGTAAATTCCATGTTACCAGTATTTTTTCTGTTCAGCTAGCAACATTTGGAATAGCAAATATATGGTAGGCATTTCATCATTTCTATGGGATCACCAATATACCATCTTCACATCAAGTACTTTTTCATTCAAATATTAATTTTCCTACACACTCCTGCTTACCTATACTATATAAAATTAAACAATTCATCTGTATGTGATTTACACAAAGAGACATTCATGCATTTGTGTATTCTTTTTTTTATACCCACAAAACTTTACTACCAAATGTGTATTCTGCTTTTTGAGTTACAACCACATCTAGATAATTACAGAGATATAAAGTATAGATATAAAATATATATATGCTAATACATAAATCTATAGTAGATACTTGTGTAAGCATGTATTTATATATATAATTAATGATCAGGATCACCATCTATTTGCTTAACACACATCTATGCATTAACACATTTCTGTCAGCTTCACTGTGAGGACTGTAGTCTATCTGCCACTAAATATGTACTGTCTGAGACTTGTTATCAGTTCACTGTTGCAAGATATTGATAGCATATCTCATGATTATCTTCTTGTTGGCTCATCAGTAAGGCAATTATTTTGTCTGTTTATCAGTACAACAGGTCTTCTGTTTTATTCCTACAGTGAGTGCATTCAGGTATTTCCATGGAGGGGGCACAGGAATAAATATCCATGGATTGAGAAATCTGTAGAGCCCTATCCAGAGTAACTTTATTGTGCATAGGGAAACACCCATAGTACCATGTACTTCCATATACACACCTGGCAGTGTAAAGCTGACCTTTCAACACAACACACACACACACACACACACACACACACACACACACACACACACACACACACACACACACACACACACACACACACACACACTCTCTGTACATTAACAAGTGTCTACCACTAGTCAATAATAGCATAGCTGTCATAATGCCTCAACAGGTATGACACAGATACACATACACACACACACACACACACACACACACACACACACACACACACACACACACACACACACACACACACACACACACACACACACACACACACACACACACACACACACACACACACACACACACACACTGTGCATTAACAAGTATCTTCCTCTGGGTAGTAGTATCACTGCTGCCATGATGGCGTAACAGGCAGCACACTTATTTTTTTGTGGATTAAAGTACATAGGTTTGGGTTCAAATCACACAGCAGGTGTTTTCCTCCATCTATGTGCAGTGCATATATTACACCAAGAGAGGTCCAGAAGTTGTTGAGGTCAACTTTACATGTACTTCTATAGGTAGTGCTCACCTGTTAGAGTTACTGAAATTTTTCCTAGATGTACTGTCATTAATTCCATGTTCATATATTTTACTGCTTATATAGTACTGTATGTCTGCATTTCTTTCCCCAACTTCTTTTTGCTATCATTTCTGTTTATTACATTTCTTTGTTTTGTTAATTCTCTCCATTTATTTTCATGTTACATTGCTAGATCAACAGCACCACATGTGGCCCTCCCCACCCCACCAGCCCCCAGTGACCAGCACCACTTCATCCCAACATCCCAACAGTAGGATGTTGGGGCCACCTCACAAACTACAGCTGTGGAGGTAGAGGCACATGGGCTGTACTGAATCAATATCAAAGTGAAAAACGTTGCACTGTACTTGCCTTTACAGTGAAGTATAATAGGTAAACAAAATTTATAAATGATATATAATGTGTTTGCTACTCTGGGAATGTATTACATTTTTTAAAAATAAACTAATTCTGCTTCTTGTCCATACAAATAGCAACAATAAGAAAATCAAGACCACTGGCTCAGACCCAAAAGTATTTTATTCTCTAGCGCCTCGGTACAAAACCTTCCAGGTGTTACAAAATTCAGCTAAACATGTGCTACATTTTATACAAAAAACACAAATCCAATCAATAATACAATCAAACAATTAAATAAAATACTTCCAATTAACCTCTCCATTCAGTCCCATAGGGACCAAAGTATCATATTTAAGAATAAAGACAGACTCTTTGTATAACAGTTTTTCTTTCAAAAGAATTTCATCATCATTTTCAACAAATGCTTGCTCTAAAATACAACCTTGGAGCATAGAAAAATCACTGCCATGTACATCTCTAAAATGACATGCCAAAATCTTGTCTTCCTTTTGATTTTTATGTCCCTGACATGTTCCATTAACCTCACTTTAAAACTTCTTTTTGTTTCACCAATGTAAAAGAAACCCCACAGGCATCTTAAGGCATAAATCAGGTAATCCGAGATCTCCTTGTTCTCTTGGGAAGATCAGCTTATCTCACCTGACTTTTGCCTTCTTCCCCTCAAAATAAAATCCTTCAACTCTTTATAAATTATTATCGACAACTTCTCTGGTTTATAAAAACATACCTGACCTGGGTATAAACTAAAGGGACTAAAAACATTTTTACTACTTGTATCTTACTATCCATATCTATAGGCAAGAGCTTCCAGTTTCTCATGTTTTGCATTATCTTTTGTTTAGTCTCTTCCCACATATCCTTAGCTGCCATAACAGAAACCTTTTTAATCCATACTCTTAAATACTGCATTTTATCATGTCCCATAAATATGGCTATTGTTAAACCAGTTCATGTGTGGGTACATAGCTTATAGCTATAACCTTTGTTATCTTCATTAATTTTATATCTTGAAAAAAAAACAGAACTGACTCAGAATGTTCTTCAACTCTGAGATGCCCTTTTCTAGTTCCATCAGGTAGAAAATAATATCATCTGTAAGGAAAATTAACTTTTCTTGAACACTATACCAATTATAGCCTGGAATGTCTGAGTCCCTTATTTTCTTTGCAATGGTTCTAAGTATTATGCAAATAACAAAGGGAAAGAGGACACCCCTGCCTGGATCCTCAGTTCAGACAGAACATGTCATAGAGAAACCATCACACTTTGATTTTTGCCACCAATCCCTCAAATATCCTTCTAATTAACCTTATTATTGCATCAGAAAATGCAAATGCTTTCATTATCCTTCTCATAAAATCAAAGCTTATTCTGTCAAATGCTTCCTCTGCATCAATACCCACCAATAACAGTAGTATTTTTTTACATTCTACTTTCCTCTGGATCATCACTGTTCTGTTAATGTTGTCAAATGTTTGCCTCCCCTACACAAAGCCACATTGGTCCATATTTATCAGTTTTGACATCACCCTTGCCGTTCTTCTAGCCGTTATAGACATAAACACTTTATAATCATTGTTTAAAGATGAAATGCATCTATACAAAGATGGATCTGATGGGTCTTTACTGTTTTTATTTATACCAGCTTTTTCCAAGCTGTTGCCTCCTTTCCTTTTAAAACACTGTTAAAAAGCTTCCAGAGCTTTATCACTTTCTCCCTCCTAGCTTTTGAATTTGTACCAGAATCCCATCTATTTCTGGAGACATTCCTGCAGATTGGTTCTACATTACAATTTATAAGTCATCTCCTCCTATATTAACTGTTAACACTGCCAGATTTAAGTATTTCATAAATAATTCCATTTGTGCTATTTCTCAATTCTCCTCTTCTATTCTTTATATAAATGTTCATAACATTTCTGAAATATCTCTAATACCTCTACAATATCTCTAGTTATTTGTCTTGTTAAAATGCACATGTTCTTGTGAAATATAATTTCTTTCTCTTCTATTATTGTACCTTGGGAATAATATGTCAATTCTCTCAGAGTTTCTACTACTGAATTCATGTTTTTCATACCAAATATTTACATACATTTCTTCAGACAGCTACCTTGTTTTGTGATATTTTCCATTATAAACCCCCTAAATACATCCTCATTGTTGCAAATCAAATTCCAGTTCCCACCTATAAATAATGTTTACTGCTGAAAGCTGAATATTTCTCTCAATTTTTTAAGCTCCATAACAGCAGTATTAGGTGAAATATAAATACATGACAGCATAGCCCTCATGTCTTGCCAGTAGCTGCAAATCTGCCATTATTATCCTCTGTTTCATCCTCTATCACTACTGGAACTCCTCTAACAATTAATATAAGTAATCCTCTTTTCATTTGTCCCTGACCATTTGACCTGTAACAGCAAGAGTTTCACTGGTTTGATTCTTGGCTGGGGTGCCTTCTGTGCAGAGACTGCATGTCCTCCCTGTGTTCGTGTGGGTTTCCAGTTTCCTCCCACATTCCAAAGACATGCATCTGGAGCATTTCTCCCTGGGCTTCCAATGAATATGAGCTTTGTTTCAGTTGGATTTTCCTGGTAAAGCAATGTTAAATAAATAAATAAATAAATATTCTGTAGAATATCCATCCTGAAATCCTTTCCTTATCAAATTCACATGCTCAGTTCTTTCCAAATGAGTCTCCTGTAGCATGAGTATTTGGACTCTGCATTTCTTAATATAATTAAGTATTCATTCCTTTTTGTCTATACCTGTGCAACTATTCACATTCCAAGATAATATGGAAAGTGTTTCCATTACAGTAAGAAGTCATTATTCCCACCTATTATATATGACAACTTTTTAAATGTCTGTTTCTAGCTTTTATGATACATGCACTCATTAATGTTTGTTAGGATAGTTCTTTATACACATTATTCTTATCATTAACATTGGAACCTATGTCACATTTTACAAGACTTTTTGTTTTAATAGAAACCCTAAAAAACACAACCCCCCCCACAAAACCTGTTAGTTTAATACAAACAGACATAACAATGTACATCTTTAAATAATGAAGATTAACCCTCCTTAAAGGAGCATTTATGCCAAACAGACAGCTGTTAACACAGGCCCTAATTAACCTGAAATTAAAGTTATCCATGCTAAGATGCATACTATTGCTTGTGCTTAAGCTTAAACTAATTGGTGTCCATTCTTTGTTTTATCTTTACTCCCCCAGATGTGAGAACAATTTGCATGCTTTTAGAAATCATTAACTTTTAGCCTTGAAGAAGCCAGTGTTCTGTATTTTATTGCTCTATTATCAGCTTGTGTCCATGGAAGCATAAAATAAAAAAAGAAAAATGTAGTCCTCTGCTATAGCCTGAAAGCCAAGCTGAAACATTTATTGTTAAAGGAAAACTCTTCATTATATTCAGTGTTCTCATATTTACTTGTCATACCTCTCAAACACTTAGCTAAAGAAATCTGAACAAAGCCTACAATAATGGGAGGACAAAAGTCCAAGAATAGGGACAGATTATAAACATTGCTCTTATAAACATATAAAGTTGCAAGAAAAGAATATGATATTTGAAATTCAGTTGTATGTCATTATTTAGGAACTTCAATCCCCAATGATTTGTCAGAAATAGACAAATTTTATGAAGAACAGACCAAAATTATGAGGCAAAAATCTGGATACTTGAGAGGTATGTTACTTGTTTCCACTTAAAATTTGTTATTAAATTAAGCCAAGGATCTTAATCCAGACATTCACCTATGCAAAAGTAAGAGAAAACATATCAGCTGTACACATTATTATCTGTATACTTTTACACTCCATTCCCCACCTCACCAATCCAAGATTAGAGTCTATTAACTTAAAAATGATATTGTACAGCTTTTTTTCTTTGTACACTGTAATGCCTACTTTTCTCAATAGCAAAAAAAAAAAAAAAAAAAGAACAAAGAAAGAAAGAAAAAGAAAAAGAAGAACAAATACACCAGTTTACTTTAGTAATGTTATCACATAAACAAATAACTAAAATACTTTATTATAAAATATGTAATTTAAATTGTGAAAAGTTTCATAGAAATAATATTAAGAACATAAATTGTTTAACTTAAAGTTACATTTTCCTTTTTCTTACCTCCACACAATTCCTTCCAAACATTAATGACACAAAGTGAGGTAAATGTTTTTCAGTTCCCCACAAATTTAACAAAGTTAACAAAAGTCCACTCTTTCCACATATTCTTATACAGCCATGTTTCTCAAATATAATTGATGCTTTGCAGTTTCACATTTATTCAATAATTTTCATGTTGTTGGTTTTCTTTCTGTTCATCTCCATCTCCCAGCTTCAGATTCTGGTTCAATTCCAAGGTACTCCCAATTCTTCTGGTTAGCTCCTTTGCTATTCTCTGTCTCTCAAGCAAGTTCCTTTGGAACACCAGAAAAGATTTCACTGCAAAGTCTCTCTGAGTGCTTTATTATCAGAAGAATGAGAAGCAGTCCTCTTCTAATTGATGGCTCATTTTTTTTGGCCAAACTTGCATTTCCTCCTTAGCCTCTTTGATCCTACAGAAAAAAAATATTCTGAAGTCAGGGCATAACAGCTTTAATGTCACACCTGCCTTTCACATTCCCAGATTACTGGAATAAATGTGTTTCTCTTATGCATGGTGTACAGTGAATAGTCATTTTCCACAAACACTTTACTGTCTCCAACTTTTAATACTTTGCCCTTTTTCCACTGTTTTGTTAGGATCAATTCTTTTTGCTGGTAGGTCTGCATTGTTCCTAATAACAGTCTTGGCTGCTTTTTCATGGCTAGATTTGGAGCATGCACATGGAGTGCCCCTTCAATTAACAGTTTCTGCTGTGGAATACTAGCATAGTTTAATTTGTCTAATTGTCTCTAAGCAAATTTGACTTATTTTTCCTCTAGATTACTAGAAGCCATATCTTGCACCAAAGTTGGAGCTTGGTCTGCTTTTTTGCTGAAAAACTGCAGGATTCTTCACAGTCAGTGTTTTCTCTTCACCATTTCTAGTTGAATTTCTTTCATGCTCTCTTAGTTTCTTCTTTGCAAGCATCTACTCTGTGATTTACTAGCCAGTAACTGAATTTTGCTCAAGATGACAATATCATTGTCTGCTGTTTCAGTTTCTTTTTTCACACTGTGAGATCTGAAGCTAAGCTGTTGATCAGTGTGCTGCCATCTTGGAAGTAGTCCCACATTGATCAATGTTGATGTGACAATTTGACCCCAGGGGAAAAAGGAAGATGATGGCAATGACAATGGCAGTATATGGATAAGTCTGTTAAGTATCCCTGAGTTATTTATCTGTATTAAACTATAATGTTTCTGTTTTAGATACTATTTGTAATATGACTGGAAATCTCTCATGCACTGAATCACTAAAAATGGTACTTTTCAGTGTAATAGTCTTTGTTTAAAGAAAAAAATGTATACATACACAATTTCATGAAAAACTATAGACTCACTCTATTTAAGGTAAATTCCATGTTACCAGTATTTTTTTTTGTTCAGCTAGCAACATTTGGAATAGCAAATATATGGTAGGCATTTCATCATTTCTATGGGATCACCAATATACCATCTTCACATCAAGTACTTTTTCATTCAAATATTAATTTTCCTACACACTCCTGCTTACCTATACTATATAAAATTAAACAATTCATCTGTATGTGATTTACACAAAGAGACATTCATGCATTTGTGTATTCTTTTTTTTTTATACCCACAAAACTTTACTACCAAATATGTATTCTGCTTTTCAAGTTACAACCACATCTAGATAATTACAGAGATATAAAGTATAGATATAAAATATGTATATGCTAATACATAAATCTATAGCAGATACTTGTGTAAGCATGTATTTATATATATAATTAATGGTCAGGATCACCATCTATTTGCCTAACACACATCTATGCATTAACACATTTCTGTCAGCTTCACTGTGAGGACTGTAGTCTATCTGCCACTAAATATATACTGTCTGAGACTTGTTATCAGTTCACTATTGCAAGATATTGATAGCATATCTCATTATTATCTTCTTGTTGGCTCATCAGTAAGGCAATTATTTTGTCTGTTTATCAGTACAACAGGTCTTCTGTTTTATTCCTACAGTGAGTGCATTCAGGTATTTCCATGGAGGGGGCACAGGAATAAATATCCATGGATTGAGAAATCTGTAGAGCCCTATCCAGAGTAACTTTATTGTGCATAGGGAAACACCCATACTACCATGTACTTCCATGTACACACCTGGCAGAGTAAAGCTGACCTTTCAACACAACACACACAACACACACACACACACACACACACACACACACACACACACACACACACACACACACACACTCTCTGTACATTAACAAGTGTCTACCACTAGTCAATAATAGCATAGCTGTCATAATGCCTCAACAGGTATGACAGAGATACACATACACACACACACACACACACACACACACACACACACACACACACACACACACACACACACACACACACACACACACACACACACTGTGCATTAACAAGTATCTTCCTCTGGGTAGTAGTATCACTGCTGCCATGATGGCTTAACAGGCAGCACACTTATTTTTTTGTGGATTAAAGTACATAGGTTTGGGTTCAAATCACACAGCAGGTGCTTTCTTCCATCTATGTGCAGTGCATATTTTCCACCAAGGGAGGTCCAGAAATTGTTGAGGTCAACTTTACATGTACTTCTATAGGTAGTGCTCACCTGTTAGAGTTACTGAAGTTTTTCCTAGATGTACTGTCATTAATTCCATGTTTATATATTTTGATTCTTATATAGTACTGTATGTCTGCATTTCTTTCCCCAACTTCTTTTTGCTATCATTTATGTTTATTACATTTCTTTGTTTTGTTATTTCTCTCCATTTATTTTCATGTTACATAGCTAGATCAACAGCACCACATGTGGCCCTCCCCACCCCACCAGCCCCCAGTGACCAGCACCACTTCATCCCAACATCCCAACAGTAGGATGTTGGGGCCACCTCACAAACTACAGCTGTGGAGGTAGAGGCACATGGGCTGTACTGAATCAATATCAAAGTGAAAAAAAGTTGCACTGTACTTGCCTTTACAGTGAAGTCTAATAGGTAAACAAAATTTATAAATGATGTATAATGTGTTTGCTAGTCTGGGAATGTATTACATTTTTTAAAAATAAACTAATTCTGCTTCTTGTCCATACAAATAGCAACAATAAGAAAATCAAGACCACTGGCTCAGACCCAAAAGTATTTTATTCTCTAGCGCCTCAGTACAAAACCTTCCAGGTGTTACAAAATTCAGCTAAACATGTGCTACATTTTATACAAAAAACATAAATCCAATCAATAATACAATCAAACAATTAAATAAAATACTTCCAATTAACCTCTCCATTTAGTCCCATAGGGACCAAAGTATCATATTTAAGAATAAAGACAGACTCTTTGTATAACAGTTTTTTCTTTCAAAAGAATTTCATCATCATTTTCAACAAATGCTTGCTCTAAAATACAACCTAGGAGCATAGAAAAATCACTGCCATGTACATCTCTAAAATGACATGCCAAAATCTTGTCTTCCTTTTGATTTTTATGTCCCTGACATGTTCCATTAACCTCACTTTAAAACTTCTTTTTGTTTCACCAATGTAAAAGAAACCCCACAGGCATCTTAGGGCATAAATAACCCCCTTGCTGTTACACGAAAAACGTCTCCTTGGTACATATTTGATTTTATTCACATATTCAAAGGAACATATTATATATTTGCAAATAGAACAGATGTTACATTTATAAGTATCCATAGATGTTGGACAACACCTAAGTTATTTTTGGTAAGACAACATTTATATGAACAAGCATGTCCTTTAAACTTCTTCCCCATTTGTATGACATCATAAGGTGCTTACTTACAATTTTACTCAATTCCCCATCCTTGTGAAGAAAATTCCAATAATATCTTACAGTGCTAAGATATTATTTATATTCTTTAGAGTTTGTGTTTTTTGTATACAAGGTAGCACATTTTTTGCTGAATTTTGTAGCTTCTGGAAGGTTTGGTACCAAGGCGCTAGAGAATAAAATACTTTTGGGTATGAACCAGTGGTCTTAATTCTGCTTCTTGACCATCCAGATCTGCAGCACAAGTCTTATGCTACTTGGAGGACCCTTCACTAGGTCTCTTGATGATGATGCCTAATTTTGACACTAAGTTGTTGAAATCCCCCCACCCCCATAGTATATTGCTATGAAAAGAGGAAAGATAGCTCCTAAATTTCAAAGTAAAGCCACAAGAAATCATATTTGGTGAGTTTTTAATAGAGAGACTGACTATTAATACAAAGAAAGTAATGAAAGTACAGACACTACAGAAGTTATTGCTTTGCTTCCTACAATGCACCTATGAAAATAGAAGTCAAGCTACCATTTTGTACTGAAAACCAGAAAATGTTCCTTAACAGTTTATCTTTCTAGAGAAGCAGATAGATTCTAGTTTAGATGTTAAGATATTTTTTCTGATCTTTCTTTTTTGACTATTTTATATTTGATTTTTTGTGTAAGCCTTTTATTGTTTGTGTATTTAAAAAAAGAAAATTATTTACCTTAACTATTTCAAGCAAATTATATTATTCAACTTTGAATACATATGGCTGCTGTTTTATTTATTTACATAAGGTTTAAGCATTTTTACCTATGCACCAAACTATATGGTGTCAGTTCTTGGCAGGGAGTCTGGTCAGAGCTAATTGCTTTCAACTGAATACATAAAGTTTAGCTTAATTTGAGGGTAAACAGTAAAGTTTGCCCTTGTTTTGTTAGCTTTGGCTAACTGGTGGTGGTATACTGTAAACTCAAGGAAAAGGAAGTTGATGTAGTAAGGGTACCACTTACCTCTTCTGAAAATACTGTGTTTGTGTGTGTGCATCTGCATGTGGTTTGTAAGCAAAATGAGCTATAATGAGTATGAAAACCTCAGTGTCACAACTGACAGAGTAGTTAAAAATAGAAGAAATGCTTACGCTGGTATGACCAAGGAGTTCTTGATTCCATTCTTGTGTGCAGGTGAAACCCTATCCACTGAAACTGTAGGCAGCCAAGTAATGGCTACAAAGGCACAGCATGCAAATGGCAACTCAATACATACTTAGGGTCATAGGTTCATAGGTGTGTACTAGGCTAATGGCCCTGGAGCCTTTACAAGCCTAGCCCATAGGGTGCCACCTGACCTTAGTTCCCAGTGCCTCTGTCGAGTAGAGCCACTGGAGTGATCCCTAGGGTGAATTTTCTATTTCCCATCCACTCATCAAGATTTCTCTTGAAGAGGGCCAGTGAGGTGCTCTGTTTGACATGTATGGGAAGTCTATTCCATAGCATGGGCAGTCTCTGGGTTATGAACCTGTCCCTCCAGCTTGTTCTGTTGATTGTAGTAATGAGATTGAGGTCTCTGGAATGTGTGGTGTGGAGGGATTGGGATTTCTTTAGATGTAGCATTTCTAACAGAGCTGGGTCAGACCTGGCTTTGTAAGTCAAGCAGAGATTGCCTCTAAGTAGGCGATACAAGACAGAGAATAGTTGGAGTTTTTTGAGTCTGTCCATATAGGACAAGTGTTTAAGGCCTAGGATCCTCTTTGTGAGGTACTTTTGTGGCCTCTCCAGTTGTTGCAGGTGTCTAGTGAAGTACATGCCAAATGGGGCATTGTACTCGATGACTGGCCTAATAAGGGAAGAGTAGAGGGAGATAATGACCTCTTTCTTCCTGGATGCAAAACCCTTAGTAATGAGATGTGTCACATAGAAGGACTTTCTGACCACAGTGGCAATGTCGTGGTCAAAAGAGAGGTTGCTGTCAACCTGTGTTTCCAGATCTCTTATAACGCCTTCTGTGTTCAGTATACTATTGTCGATGTGGTAATTCATGGGAACCAGGTTTTTCCCAAAAGGGATGACAACACATTTTTTGGCATTGAGCTTAAGGCAATGGTTCTGGCACCAGTCATTGGTCTTGGTGAGGCCTTTCTGTAGGATGTCAACATCACTTGGGGAGTTAATAACAGCTCCCAATTTGCAATCATCTGCAAACTTTGCCAGCCAGAGTCCCTTCATGTTGGCCTGGACTTCAGAGAAGTAGATACCAAACAGGAGAGGACCCAGGACCGAACACTGTGGGACTCCACTTGTGACTGGTCAGCAGTCTGACTTGGAGTCAGCTACTTTCACACTGTGGGTTCTATCTGTAATCCAGTTTGCAACACACCTAGTGATATAGAGGTTGATGCCTAGCTTAGTGAGTTTTTCTATGATTCTTGAGTGGGGAATGGAATCAAAGGCTTTGGCCAGATCAAGGTAGGCTGTATGAACCACCTTGCCTTCATCCACAGCTCTGGTGACTAACTCAAAGAAGTCAACCAGGTTGAGCAGGCATGATCTACCCTTCACAAAACCAAACTGTGTGGGATCCAGAGTTTGGAGATTCCCTATATCCTTGTTTATTATGTCCATGATGATGCGTTCCATAGCTTTTCATATCAGACTCGTCAGGCTAATGGGGCGATAGTTCCCAGGGTCTGTAGTCACTCCTCCTTTGTGAAGAGGGATAACTGTAGCAGTGCGCCATTCAGTAGGGACAAAGCCTGAAGTGAGGCTGTGATTGAACACGGCACACAGTTGAGGTGCCAGTTCACTCTCTAGTTCATGTAGAACAAAGCCAGGGATATTGTCAGGTCCCATAGAAGCTGTATTCTTGGCCTTGGACAGTGCTGTTTTAACCTGTGCAGCAGTAATACTGGGTGCCTGTAATCTATTGGTATTGTGATTGGTACGTTGGTGGGGGAGAGAGTGGCAAACTTGGATGATATAACAAGACAGCTAAAATTAGAAAGACTAGAAATAGCAATGACTCACCTGGAGGCTGAGGCAGCTGAAAGAGGTTAAAAATGGCCTGATATGCAAAGGAAGTGAGAGCAGAGTGAATGAGGTTAAAAGCAAAGGGATACCAAAGCATATGAAAGAGCAAGAAGAAGGAGTGAAGCAACACTGTCATGACAGGGAGATGCTGGTCTTTCATCAAAGACATGTGAACAGTGGAACAGAAAACCAAACCTTAGGTGCACGCTCAGTATCAAATTATTTCCTCTGTATAAAGAGGGGCTGACTTTATTAGTTTTATTTTGGGTACTTGAAAGTGAATGCAATTAAGACCACATTAACCAAGAGCAGGAGATGAGTTTTTTAACTCCTCTTTCATGGGTAAGGCAATACATGTTGTGTCTAAAATGTCCTGTGTAGATTGTTTGAATTAAGATAAATTTAAACACTGTTTGTGGGAATATTTTAAACTGACCCCTGAAGCATGTAAAAGGAAATTCAGAAAGCACAGAGGAAAGGAAATAGTGTGAGTGATTATACTGCAGAAGTAAGAGACTACGTTCATGTATGAGTAAGTCGATATCATGTCACTACATTTCAAATGCTACAGGATCTCATTATAAGGAAACAGACACTTTGTAATTTTCTTGAGGACAGGAGAATCTGGCTAGCAGGTTAGGATTGTAGCACATTTGAAGAAATGGGTAGAGGGTGACCTCTATCTAGCATGCAGGGTACAAGCATAAGAACAGATTACCCAGTAGGAATTCACATGTATGTAAAGAAGCACATGTGGGGTGGTATAAATCCTCACAGCAGATTGCATGGGTGAAAGGGGAAAACATTGCCTTAGGTACATAAGACCTTGGATTAAAATCTTTCCAGTATAACCCAACGGGTGTATGCATGGTCCAAATCTGCACAGGAACAGGTTGGAGAACAAACATCATGAAAGGATCTAATAAAAGTAATACTACACTAGTGGCTGGCTGTACTGAACCTGCTAATATTCCAGATTATCACAAGGAACTATACACTATATCCTGGTAGATGGTAGAGAAACCATTGCAAAGAGGAATACTGAATCAGATATAAGTATTGTTAAGTCTGCAGTTGTTGGAAAGAAACATTGCCTACCAAGCAGTCCCTTACAGAGAGTGCCATGGGAGAGGCACCATTTTAGATACCATTTACCTGAGTTTATTTGGACTTGGAAGGGGGAATAGGGACACAAGCAGGTGGCAGTGTTTGATGATAACCCAAAAGGTGTTTTAATAGTAATGACTTTGGTAATGCAGTACCCATGGTTACACAACTAAGCAAAGTGGTGGTCATGTAGGTAAGGCAGCAATGGTGACACCTAACCATTGCCCATTCTTCCATAGAGATGGGCAATGTGTTCATGTCAGAAAAAGAGTGAAATTGCAGTGATAAGCCTGAGCAGGAGCCACATCTGGGAGAAGGAGACACATCTGGGAGAAGGTATTGGGTTTTCCTTGGAAGGAGTTACTTCAGGGAATAAAGGAGTCTAAATTTCATACATAGTTGCCAAAACATACCGGAGACCATTTAGAAGGAGAATCAGGGATGATTACATCCAATTTACATAACCTGACGGAGATAGCCAAGGGGACTGCTAATCTTTAATGAGAACGGGAGTCTGGATACTGGAAAAAAAAAAGGTTGTTGGGTTGTTGAATGGAAAGTGAATTCCTAAAGAGGGATTGCTGGGAAGGTGGAGCAGCAAGTTGTAGCACCAAGATAATAAAATGAGGAAATGTTGCTGTTTTTTTTTTTCAAAGAAAATTCATGAAAAGTCATAACAAAGCTGTAATGAATTAAGATAAAAGTGAAAAAGTTGCACTGTAATTGGCTTTTTCAGTGAAGTGCAATGTCTAAAGCAAAATGTCAAAAACAGTATATAACTGTGCATTTAATACTGTGGAAATGTATTGCAAGTTTTAATGAAATGAAACTAAACTCTTTACTATGCAAATTTCCAGTGAAAGTCCAATGCTCCTTGAAGTTTGCTGCACTATGTAACATTACAGGGATAATGGTTTATCTGGACATTGAGTTGTTGAGCTTCTCCCCACAACAGTATGTAACTGTGGAAGTAGGAAGGGCATGTTGTAAAATTCAAGCTAAAGCCACAGAAAATCCTACCTCGGGACTTATAAATAAAGGGACTGATTGTTAAATCTAAAAGAGTAGTAGACGTACAGAAGCTGCCCACAGTTACTGGTTTGCTTGCAAAAGGATACCCTTGCAGACAGTATTCAAGCTATGCTGCCAGCAAAGACTTGGAAAGTCTATTTTGAACTGAAAAGCTATAAATAGTTAGAGCACACTATATCATTACCCAGTAGCAGGTGAGTTGCCTTCTGTCTTTCTGAATGTTTTACTTTATTTTTTTTAATTTGTGGTGTAAGGCTTTTAGTATATGCTTATTTATTACAAAACAGTACTTAAATGTATTAATTTCAAGTAAAGAATTTTATTATTCAGCCTTGAATGCTTGTGTTTCATTTTTTATGTAGTACCTTAATGGTTTATACATTTCACCTATTTACAAAACTGTATGGCGACCATCCTTGGAAGGGAGGTTGCTCAAAGCTAATTGCTATAATCTGAATATTTTAAACTTGGTTATTTACCTATCAAAGAAACCTTTTTTGAATTACTGGATCCTGAAGGATGAATATCAACAAATGCTGAGTCAAAGCCCCAAAGAACACAAATCATTTTTGCAGTGGGGACAAGCCTCTCTGCGCCCTAATGTGGGGGCTCCTCACCCACCCACCCTAAATTAAATATAAGTCCATGATTGCACTACAGTTGAGAAAAGGGAAAAAATAAAAAGCTCTGCTTACCAAATAAATCACTTTGCTGTGAAATCCACCACACTATCAAATGTTCAAACTAAAGCCACTCATACATTGAATCCACAGCAGTATCAAATGTTTGAACTAAAGCCACTCATACACCAATACAGATACAACCTGCCAGTTTGCTGGCAATAAAATAGCATAAACATGGGAAGGAGAGAGAGTAGGTGTTGGAAAGTCACCATTTACACCCCTATTCTAAAAAAAGTATTTTTTTTAATACCTTTATTGAATTATCACTTGTGACATATAGACACATTTACATTTATATAAAAGTAATCAAACTATATTAACACGTTCATGTTCACAAATATTATACTTCACATACATTGCTCTACATCATATAACCTAGGCAACATTACATAAATTATTCAATTCCTGCCCTTTTTTAAACAAGATACATCTTTATTAAACCATCACTTACGACATAGGCAATCATACACACACATGCACACACACACACACACACACACACACACACACACACACACAGGCCATATATATATATATATATATATATATATATATATATATATATATATATATATATATATATATATATATATATATATATATATATATATATATATATTAGATCACTGAATGCTTAAAAAAGGGAACAGTGATTAATCGGCCCCATGTAAGCGAAAGCTTGCAATGTCGAACTGTCAGGACAGCGATTTTTTTCCAAGGGAAAAAAAATCGCTGTTCCAACAAAAAAAAAAAAAGAAACACTTTAAACATTACATTAAGTGGGGGGCCACACCACACGATGTGGGGGGCTGTGCCCCCCCACACACCCCTACTTAAATATACCAACTCTAAGACCACACTACAGTGCCGAAAATGGCAAAGTAACAAAGTGGCCAAGGGAATTCTTTCCCAGGGAAAGAATTCACTTAAAAGCCGCTTTGATATTTTGCCTTTTCAGTCTTTAAGTTCAACCAAGACACATTCGAAAGAATACTTCTTCGGTCTTCTAATAGGAACCCTATATATATATATATATATATATATATATATATATATATATATATATATATATATATAAATAAATGAAGACAATCCACACTGACACAATCCTAGTTGCAATATTTTACATCACAAACCATAATGACAAACTCCTAATTACAAACATTATACATCCCTTATAATCTACCCAATCATTTTCAGTCAAACGCTACATAGCTCATTTAAATCCTACCTTCTTTTGAACCTCATTTCTCCTCTGTATGTACTGTTCCAACAATTTCCATTTTTCCTATGTAGTTTGCTCCTACCCTTTTCTAAACATCTCAATTCCATATGATTTATCTCTGTTACTGTATTCACTACTTTTACTATAGTTGGTTTAGATTTTGATTTCCTTTTTCTAGTAATTGCTTTTTTGGCAGCCACCATAATTAGACACAGCAAGGCCTTACCATATCTATGCAGTTCAGATTCTGAATCATCGCTCAGAAAAATCCTCTCTCTTGTCACACCAATTTGCCCACCCAGCATCTCCGACAGTGCATCCTGCAGGGAATCCTTAAAGTCCTCCAACTCACCGCACTCCCAGAAAATATGCTCCCACGTACCTCTTTCTTCCCCATCACACCTCCAACATTTGCTGTATACCTGAGGAAAAATTCTCTGGAGTCTACTAAGGGTATAAAAATATCTATGTAAACATTTCCAAGCAAAAATCCTAAATCTCCTAGATTTTGTTGCACATCTGGGAGACATACATATATCCTCCCATTGTTTCTTTGTGAATTGCTTATCTGAACTCTGTTCCCAATCCTTTCTAACCTCCTCTGATTGATTATTATAGTTAACATGCAATATCTTATATGCTCTACTAATTATTCCTTTTTTAATGGCAACTACTGTTCTAGATTCTACCAAAAACTCTATCAGTGTTGGTCTTTTGTTTAGGACTCCCCTATTTCTTTCTGTTTGCCTGTACTCTGATATCACTCCTGGATAGGGAAGGCAATCTCTAACCTGCAGTCCAAATAAATTCCTAGCATTTTCCTATTCTATCATCTTTCACTCTCTAGTTATTTGTTCCCAATACTTTGGGTCCTTTGCCAGTTTTCTCCAATAAATTCCTGCCTCCCCTTGCTTATTGTCTATATCCCTAATTGCAGTCATCTCTATCGGCAGAATCTCCTTTCTCCATTCTCATGTTGGTTTAGTTTTTAGGATACTTTCTGCTGTTTTATAGATATAATATTCTGTATGATTATTGTTATTCTCCTTAAAGGCCTGCATCCAAGATCTCAGTCTCTCCTTGTTTCTTGAGCTTCCCCCATTTCATCATCATCACTTTCCACTTTGAATTATAGTTTTCTGCTTGTGCTATGTATAGGAGTCTTAATTGTGTAGCTCTGAAATACCCCTTCAAATCAGATCATCCCAAACCCCCCTGTTCTACTGGAAGAATCATCTTATCCCAGTTGACTCTTGCCTCCTTCTCCTCCCAGATAAAGTCATTTAGCTCTTTATTAATTGCTATCCACAACTTCTCCTCTGGTTGATAAAAATATGTCTGACCTGTGTATAAGACTAATGGGACTAAAAACATTTTAACTGCTTGTATCTTACTATCCATATCCATATAACAAAGCTTCATTTTTTTCAGTTTATGTATTATCTTTTGTTTAATTTCTTCCCACATGTTCTTAGCTGCCACACCAGAATAATTTTTAATCCATACTCCTAAATACTTTGTTTTATCATGTCCCTATATATAAGGATATTGCTGAATCAATTCATATGCTGGCACATAATTTACTGCTATTGCCTTTGTTTTAGCTTCATTAATTTTGTATCCCAAAAAGATTTGAAACTGTCTCAAAATGTTCCATAACACTGTAATGTCTCTTTCTGGTTTTGTCAGGTATAAATATCATTTGCAAATAGCGACAGTGTTTCTTGACTACCATCCTAATTATAACCTTGAATTTCTGAGTCTATTTCTGAGTCTCTTATTTTCTTTGGCAGTGGTTCTAAATATAATGCAAATAACAAAGGGGAAAGAGGACACCCCTGCCTCTTTCCTGTCCTCAAGCAGAAATTATCAGAGAGGACCCACGCCCACTTTAATGTTTGCCTCTGATCCCGCATATATCCTCCTAATCAACCTTATAATATCTGTGCATGCGTGTGTGTGTGTGTGTGTGTGTGTGTGTGTGTGTGTGTGTGTGTGTGTCTATGTAAAACTGTTGTGTCAAATACTGTACTGTACTGTAGCAATGTAGTGTTATTAGGTGTGAAGTTTTTTATCAGTACACTAGTGCTTGACAATGTAATATGCAATGATGTAAAAAAGACCAAATCAATGCAATGTGAACCCAGAGAAGCTCACTAAAGCAACCAAAGGTTGGTCAGTTAGCTTCCATAACAATGAAGAATTAGTTCAGTCCTACAAATGGTCAATTATTTGACTAAACACACAACACTTACCTATGCAAACTACATTCAAATAACCAAATCAAAAGTTAACAGACTATTCTTCTTGGTGAAAAAAATCTCACCCTTTCTAAGCCCTGTATGCAGATCAGTCACTGGAAAAGGTGTACATTTTTGCAACAAGACTGTGGTCTCCCATTGGTTGCATCAGCTTAAAAAAATCCCTCTATACTTCAGTCTTTATCAAGTAACAACTGCAGATTCATAAACCTCTCACAAAGAACACCATATCAACACGGTAAAAGAAAAGCACATGGATGCCCATCTCACAGAGAACCTTACTGCTGGTGCCTTTTTTTTAAGACTCCTTCGCCTGGATACTTTCACCTTCTTTGTATCCAGACTTCTTAAAAGATCCCGTCCACCTCATAACCTAAGCAAGGTCACTGTCACAGTCTACTCAATTTCTCCAGATACTAAAAACTCACCTGACCAGTGACAATCATGCCCCAAAGTATGGGAAGCTATCCCTAAAGAGGTAACCACCATAACCTTCATCAATAACTTTAGAAGAGAATTAAAATGCACATCTTCAAAGAAATACGATGCAAGTGTTATTCAAAAGAAGCAATCATATAAACACCCCTCCCTCACTCTATAGCTTCCATAACTACTATTCTATGGCACTTTGTCCACTGCCAAAGCAACCTGTAACTTCTCTCCTTCCTCCCTCTGTCCCCCCTACCTGCTACCCCCAATGCCCGCTCACTCTGTGTATGTCTACCTTCAACTAACACACCTCCCTCACCTCCACGTTTTTACTATTTCTCCTTTATGTACACTACTGTCAGTGTACACAACATTGTATATAGCAATTTGACAATATTACCTTCATATAATACAGCCTGATTTTTGCCATATACCTACCTGATCAAAATAATGCCTGAATTACAATTAACCTACTTCTGCATTGTTTTTGTGCAGTTGAAATAACCATGTAAATATTTATGTCTGATTACTGCCCTGCCTTCCTTGCATATTGCTGTATTTTTCTTCACATTTATCTTTCCCCAGGCTGATTTAAAAATTGCTCAGCTGGATCAGTGCTAAATCCTGTCAACAAAAGAACTAGCAAACAGATAAATAAATGTTTAATTCCAGGGCTTTGTCTCGAAAGATCCATATTTTGGTATCTTGGGGATTTGTCTTTGCCCTCAAGATAATGTAGTCATAGAGCTGATATATGCAAGGATCAGGGACTGTGTTGTGCACATCCCCTTACATTGGGGTACAAAGGGCATGTGCTCCCCCTGCAGAAATGCTTTTATTGCTCATTTTTTAAGTTTGACTGTCATTTGGAATCAAGTCATTCTAACATATTTTGGCTGGTGCTATGTGACAGATCACAAAAGTGTCAGAGTTTCATTAGGCAGCAAATGTAGTCACTATAGGGGATTACACGTTCACAGTATGTAAATACATGTGCACAGTATGTAAATACACGTGCAGAGTATGTGAATACACATGCACAGTATGTAACAAAGCCAACCCTGAACAGTCTCTTCAGTAAAAACAAGTAGGTAAAAAACTAAGTAGAACTGTAAAATGGCATTACTTAAAAAGAGGTAGGAAATTTCCTTTTAATAATGCCATTACACAATTCACCAACAAAATCATATATTTTAAAAGGTAGCGAAATGTGGATTAAACAATAGATCTCCTTAGCTCTAATAGTGAGTAATACAGAAGCAGAACAGATGATATATTCAATGACCGTGCGCCATTTAAGCATTGTTTGTTTGTGTCTTTCGGCTTTTCCCGGTTAGGGGTCACCACAGCGGAACTCTGGTCCGCTAATGATTGGCAGTAGATTTTTATGTGCTGGCTTGCCGGGCCTAACGCACAACCTTCAACGAAGGAACACTCATTCATGCATGTCGCCACACAGAAGACACTCTAACTGAGAATCGAACGGGCAACGTATAACTGTGAGGTGACAACACTACCGCAGCACCACCACCGCGTGCCATTTAAGCATTAACAACCAAAAATGGAAGAACAATGATGCCCCAATGTACAAGGACACTGTTTAAAAAAAAGGGAACACATTTACATTTTAAATGAATCATGTTTGGGTGTAAGTAATGGCGGTTTACCTATGGCTACATTTAGTTGGTCATGAAGACAAACTACACTGTTCATTTGACAACCTGTCATTATTCACACCCAGACGTAGTTCATTGTTGAATTATACCGATTTATTTAAAGTCTATGCCCTAAGAGAAAAAAACTTCCATTAACATAATTCATAAAATCAGTTAAATATGATTGTCTCCATACTAGAAAATAAAGGAATCATGAACTAATGTTTTATAACACTTTAAACATTGTTTAAACTCTGTATCAGGAAACTATGCAAATTGTATGCATATGCCATATGCAAACATGCATGGATTATGGCCTGGATGACCGCATCGCTGTGTCCTTGTGCTTTTTTTGCCATTAAAATAATTGAATAGCTGGAAGCTTAGAAGTGTACTTTTTATGTTTTATGAAATAGTGTATCTTCATAATTCAGTCTTACCAGGTTTTTAGTCATACAATAAATAAATAAATATGTAAATAAATAAATGAATGCGTAAATATTCCTTAGTAAGTAGTAGCGGGTAAAACCATTGCACTGTAAACAAAGATATTAAGAAGATGAAAATCTGCCACACTAGTAGAGGCATGAGAAAGATATCTGCAGTACTTCAACAGGTCTGGTGTGCCATCTGTGACCCAGATATCACTGGCAGAAGTCAGACTTTTGCTTAGCTATAGGTATAGAGCTGTGGTGCCTATACATTTCAGCAATAATTTGGGAGTTCTTTCTCACTGCTGAGGATACAACAGAGTATAACAGTTAAACTGTTGGGCTATCGTTCTCAAGATCAGCGTTCAAATCTTGTCAGCTTCAGTTTCCACACTGGATACCATTTAACTTCGTTTTGGTCTCAGGTAACCTTGAAAAGAATGAAGTGCTGTTCAGCTGGTGGCCTACCCAATTAATACAATTAAAAGTTCCAAGATTTATTTTTCCTTATATTAAATTAAAAACTTTGACATTTGTTCCTTCCCTTCTTTGAACATTCTTTTACTGTAACTTTACCTAGCAAATGCTTATTAACAACCACTCCATTTTCTCCAAGACTGTGTGCGTCTTTTTTCTTCTGAATGAGGAACTCTGGGAGAGAGTAAAATGATGCAAATACTAAGCCATTTATTTTTGCTTTACAACTGGATCAAAGTAACATTTTTTCTGAATTTAACTTTTGGTTCATAACTATGGTGGTATAAGTCCTGTGTAAGAAAATGCAGCTGAATTAGCCTGAGATTATTAACTATAAACAACGAGTGCCACCTGACAAACATCGGGTATAGAATCACAGTGGAGCTCCATTTACACAATTATGTTATTGAGGAGTAATTGTTTTGTGCTTCATAATGCTTTCCCCCAACAATGCATATTCCCTGCTGCAATTCCTGGATCCAAGCTATAATGCAGTATATAAGGGTTAGTCATATGGCAGAAATTTGCAAAGGGCCATATAGTCCCCTATGATTATACCTTAGAAATCTTTTCTGGACTAATAAATGTGTATACATGGTAGTTATCCACTTTGATCCATGGTATTCGTACTCATACACTTTCAATAAGAACAGTATATGGATCCTTATGCTTAGAAATGTCTAATTTCTGTGAAATACAGCTCAAGCACTTTTTTGTAGCTCACCGTCTAAGCAACTAATGTTTAAGACCAGCCAAACTGGACTAGTGCCCTATTTTGTATTTGTGGAAATCCTTCTGTGATATGTAAAAACATTTTCAAAAATAGGCATTCCTGAACAGACACACTTGAACACGCACACACACACACACACACACACACACACACACACACACACACACACACACACACACACACACACACACACACACATATATATATGCACAAGCACACACACACACCACATACACCCACATATGCACACACACACACACACACACATATGTATGTGCACACACCATATACACCCACATATGCACACACACACACACACACACACACACACACACACACACACACACACACACACACACACACACACACACACACACACACACATTTTTCACCTCCACAAACACCTGATATTGGTAAGTGGACTTAAAAACAAACAATATAAATAATTTCACTGGTGACATCTAAAAGCAGTGAGGCCATGTGAGAAAAAAAGTTTTATTTAATTTATTCAACCTGCAGGGATAGCAGTAGGGAAAACCATCTGGCAGGGTTTTCCTTAAGCATGTTTATACTATGTAGATAATTATGTTTATGCAGCTGTGAAACTACAGCCAACGTCTGCACACTCAAATATTTGATCTTTTCAACCAGCTAGAATTTCAAGGCACTAGACACAAAGAGTTCTCTATATCTTTTCTAAACTTTTAACAACTTCCTTTTGGTTCACGTTATATTCCGAAAATACTTCACTAAAACTTGAGACACTAAGAGGTGTTTCACGGTCATGTGAGTATAAAATGTAGCTACTTTTCAAAACACTAGTTTATGTTGTGATATTTCTTCACTTTTGTCATAAATTATTATCTGTTTCATGTTGATTCCTCCATGGATTCCACGTGAGGTAGATAAACAAGAGGGAACACAGGACAACCTTACACCCTAGTTTTACAAATAAGGGGAGTTTTCATTTAGTGATATGACGAATCTTGTTACTCAGGTTTGTATTACTGGCCAGAAACCCAAGGGAGTACAATGCTGCTGCATTACAGCAAGTGTATATACATAATTAAAACATTATGAAGGTAGGAGAGCAGTGAAAAAAATGTCATCAGCATTAGCGAACAGCAACACTGTCAAGACGATGAGCATAATAAATATAACTATAAAAGGTAAGAACAGAGAAAAATAAGGTGGATTATTTGTAGAGGGTAGCAGATGGGTAACAGTATTTAACTCTACTGATTTTGATTAGGTCTTAAGTAAGATAAGCCATGATAAATAACTCTCAGAAAGGAGATTTCTTGAGTAAGATAAGCCTTGATAAATAACTATCAGAAAGGAGAAACGAAAAGTAGAACCCCACTTCAGCGAATGTTCACTTCAACGAAAATGCATTTTCGCTGAAGTCTAGGTGCCCGATCACCTCACAAATAAAAAAATGTAACAAAAACATGCTTTTGCAGGGGGGCAAGCCCCGACACCCCCCCCCCCATTTAAATATACCAACTTCGCAAATGCACTACAGCGAGGAAAAGGGAATATTCCCATTCTGTGCTGTATTGCGATCTCCGTAGTCAGTTTTTGAAGTTTCAGCACTTCGAACAAGTGGGTTCGTACAAGTGAAGTTTGAAGTACTGAAACTTCGACCACAAACAGTAGACCCATATATATATATATATATATATATATATATATATATATATATATATATATATATATGTGTGTGTGTGTGTGTGTGTGTGTGTGTGTGTGTGTGTGTGTGTGTGTGTATGTTGACATGATCAACAGACCACGATGCTTTGCCAGAGATGGTCTGCACCTATCGTCCCTGGGATTCAGGTTACTGGCTAAGGCTCTTGCCACCCCTATAGTACCTTTTTTAGGCAAAGTTCAAAGGACAAAACCACCACCATAACATGTACAAGCATGCAACATTTGAAGGTAATGCTACTCAATGCTAGAAGCCTAAACCTCAAAATGCACTCTCTCAAGACACTCCTAAAAATGGAGAGCATTGATATCTGTGCAGTAACTGAGACCTGGTACAATGCTCCAGAGAGCACCCCTGCAATACCAGGCTACAACTCTTACCACACTTTTCGGCCACCAAACCAGGACCGAAACACAAAAGGTGGAGCAGTGTCCATATTAACCAAGTATATTCACACCACCAGGCTAGTTGCCCAACACAATGTGTCTGAAATTATCCAGGTGCAACTAACACTAGGTAAGACTGCATTCCAAATTGTAGCTTGCTACAGATCCCCCACCATGCCCCAAGATTCCCACTACACCTTTCTAAGCATACTGGAAAATATTAAGATACAACCAAACACCCTAATACTGGGTGATTTCAACTATCCTGCCATTAACTGGGAAAACTACTCATGTACCAACACCTTTGCCCAATGGTTCTTGGAATTCATAAATTCCAATGCCCTAGATCAACTAATCCATAGTCCCACCAGGGGCTCCAATATCCTAGACCTGGTCATTACCAACATGGCAAATCAATGCTCCACACCTATAGTCACCCCCTCATTGGTCAGTTCTGACAATAAGCTAATCACCCCTGACATCCATGTCCCTCCTCCACCCCCCAGTAAGGAAACCTCCGTAAAAAACTTTGTCAAAGCCAACTTCTTGCTACTCAAGTCAGAAGTGACAAACTTCATGACACCCATGCAGGCGGGAACTGAACGTTCAACTGCTGAATCCTACACTAAGGCACTGAATGAGCACATCCACTAATGCATGAATCTTGCCATCCCAAATAGAACCAAGATGCTGTCCTCCAAAAAAAGGAAGGCAATCTGGTGGTCCCCTGCCATAAACAAATTTTACAACAAAAGGAAGAAACTGTTGCAGAAAAGAGGAAAATCCCAGGATGCAAAACACTCCCTTATCAGCCTCAGTAAGAAGCTGAGATCCCTCATAAAATCCTCCAAAGCTAGTTATGAAAATAAAATTGCCAAAGATTCCAAAGACAACCACAAGGCATTCTATAGCTATGTCACAAATCTAAATGGCAATCCTCAGATCTGCTCTGAGCTACAACAGAATGGCATTAAATATACTGATCCCAAGGATATTGCCAATATCCTGACAGATCGATTCAGTGCCAACTTCACCCCCCTCTCACCCCTTAAAGGGCCCATCCCAATACAGAAAGATTGCCAAATTCCATCAATAACAGCCACACAGGTAAAAAGCGCACTCTCCAAAGCTAAGAATACAGCATCCATGGGACCAAACATCCTGGGCTGTGTACTACATAAACTACAAAATGAACTGGCACCTCACCTAAGTGTCATGTTTAATCACAGCCTCACCTCAGGCTTTGTGCCCTCTGAGTGGCGCACAGCTACAGTTATCCCACTCCACAAGGGGGGATCCACCTTGGATCCTGGGAACCTAACTCCCCATCAGTCTGATGATCCTGATCTGCAAAGCCATGGAACGTATTATCATGGAACTTATAAACAAAGACAATGGCAACCTTCAAACACTGGACCCCATGCAGTTTGGGTTCGAGAAGGGCTGATCTTGTCTCCTGGACCTGATTTACTTCTTTGAATCAGTCTCCAGAGCTGTGGATGAGGGTAAGACAGTCCACACAGCCTATCTAGACCTCGCCAAGGCCTTCGACATCATCCCACACTCTGGAATCATAGATAAACTTAATAAGCTGGGCATTAATCCCTATGTCACTTGATGGGTTGTCAAGTGACTTACTGGCAGAACCCACACTGTAAAATTAGCTGGCTCCAAATCCAGCTCCAGACAAGTGACAAGTGGAGTACCTCAGGGTTCAGTCATGGGACCGCTCTTGTTTGGCATCTACTTCTTTGAAGTACAGGCCAACATTAAGAGCCTCTGGCTAACAAAGTTCGCAGATGACTGCAAACTGGTAGCCATCATTGAATCCCCAAATTATGTGGATATTCTACAAAAGGTTCTTACAGAAACAGATGCTTGGTGCCAGAGCCATGGGCTCAAGCTCAATGCCAAGAAATGTATAGTTATCCCCTTTGGGAAAAAACATGTACCCGTGAATTACCACATAGGTGGCAGTACACTAAACACTGAAAGTGTGATAAGAGACTTAGGGACACAAGTGGACAGTGGTCTCTCCTTTGATAACCACATTGCCACAACAGTCAGGAAATCCTTCTATGTGGCACACCTCATCACTAAGGGCTTTTCATCCAGAAAAAAGGAGGTCATTGTCCCACTGTACTCATCCCTCATTAGACCCATTATAGAATACAACGCCCCATTTGGTATGTACCTCTCAAGACATCTGCAACAACTGGAAAGGCCGCAGAAATACCTTACTAAAAGAATCACAGGCCTAAAGCAGATGCCCTATGCTGACCATCTAAAAAAACCTCTAGCTATACTCTGTCGCATATCGTCTACTCAAAGGCAATCTCTGCTTAACATACAACGCCATGTCAAACCCGGAGCTGTTGGACATGCTACACTTAAAGAAATCCCTCAGAGCCACACGCTCCAGGGATCTAAACCTTGTCATCACAATGAACAAGACATGCTGGAGGGATAAGTTCCTGACCCAGAGACTCCCCAGACTCTGGAATAGACTGTCCATACATGTTAAGCAGAGTGCCTTTTTGGCCTTCTTCAAAAGCAACCTTGACGATTGGATGGGAGATAGGAAATTCACCCCGGGAATCACATCAGTCACCCTGCTAGACAGGGGTCCAGGGAAGTAAATATTGTGGGAAGAAATAGCCAGGGAATTGTTATGGCTAGGCCTGTATAAGCCCTAGGGCTGATAGCCTAGTACCAACCTATGAACCTATATATATATATATATATATATATATATATATATATATATATATATATATATATATATATATATATATACATGTATGTGTGTGTATGTATGTATATATATATATATATATATATATATATATATATATATATATATATATATATACATGGATCTTTCAAATTACGAATTACCATATGATCGAGTTTTACTTCCCAACACCAAAAAACCTGAATCCACAAATCACTGAAACTTCCAAATGCTGAATATCAGAAGATTGAAGATAGAAAAGCAGACCCACCACATGCCCATGACCCAAAACAATTTTGTTTTTACATTTTTGCAGGGGGGCTGCTCCTTGCAAATTAAATGTACCAGCTCCGAGATCACACTACATTGAAGAAACCGGCCGGTGAGATATACACGTACCGTAATTCAACTGCATTACATCTAAATGTACTCTGCAACACTTTTTCAAATTACGAATAACAAAATAAAGCTTTAATAAATGATAACAACATTAAATAAATAGAAAATTATACTAATGTAGCCTGACACACTTCCTTACTTTTTTGGTAAAACGTTGTTCTATTCAGATTTTAGGTAGTTCCACCATGGTTAAAAGTAACGTCCGCCATTTTCCTTATGTACAGACTACAAATCTTTATAAGGATAAAATACTACTTACAGACTTGGGCATTAGTAATTATAAAACTGTTCGACACTGTGTACTTTGGGTTTTTGGTCTCGGTGAAGTAAAACTTGATCATATGGTAATTCATAATTTGAAAGTAGATTTATATATATATATATATATATATATATATATATATATATATATATATATTTCATAATTATAACCTGCCTATCCACTGGCAAAAAAAAAAAAAGTAATTTAAATACATCACTGAAGAGAAGGACTGGAGTCTTGTCAGCGGGTGGCCTGGCATGGGCAGGATAGAATATTCCAGTGCTATTTCTATGGAATGGAAGAAATAAGTCTTTTTGCTAGTCATCACTAAAGAACAGAGGACTTGCTTCTGTGTAGCCAAACATAAATTGTCAGCTTAATGATTGCATGCTAAGCTGAAAAAGTATGCTTTGCAACAGTGTGGGCAGGTGGGAAATTCTCCCAATAACTATTAGGGCTTGAGAGTTTCCAGCTACAAAGTGACCATAAGCCATTTATTCTACTGATCAATTTCTACAACTTGGACAAAGAGCCAGTGACATGCCAAAGGCATGTTAATGAGACTAAGAAGTTTCAATGCGAGAGCAATTCATGTACCTGGGAAACAGCTTGTTGTTGCAGGTGTGTTAAGAAGAAATCCTATATGGTGTCAGCCTTTGTTAGCTACCATAGAAGATGTTGTCACCTGAGTACAGAGCACAATGATAACCAAACCAGTGACTGCTAAAAAGTAAAGCAAACTACCCAAATGACTGAGGGTTTCAAGTTGTTATTCACAATGTGCAAAATGGATGGCCAAATGTTCGGACATAGACAAAATAGCTCACGACTTAGTCATGAACAGTTATCAATACATTATGGCTCACTTTTCCATCAAGACAGAATCATAGTACCCTTATCTCAGCGAGCAGAAGGGCTACACCACATGCAGAAAGGTCATTGATGTCTCAAAAGTGTCAGGAAAGAAACATAATGTCTGTTGGCTGGCCAAACATTAACTAAGGTATTATAAATCTGGTATGCAAGTGTCAGCTGTGTCTTGTGCATAAATCATCTCAAAAAAGAGAGACAGTAATGCCAGCACCATGTCAAAAGATAGTTGCTGACTTATGCGAGTTTGAAAACAAAAGTACCTCGCTGTTTTAGGTCACTACTCTTATGACATAGAGATAATTCATATATGAACCATGACTAGCCAACTAATCCTAGCCAGCTTCAAGCCAGTGTTCTCAATGTATGGTCTACCTATTGAACTAGTTACAGACAATGATACAAAGTTTATGTCAAGTGAGTTCCAATAGTGTGTCACTGAGTGTGGTTTCACCCGTACTATATCAAGTTCTCACTAACTGTAGTCAAATGGTGAAGCTGAGAGACTAGTTCAATCAACCAAAAGATACTAAGACAATCAGATCTCAAGAGCTCTCGTGGCATTTTGTGCAATTCTACACAGTGCCACTAGAATAAGCATTTCACTGCTAATGTTTGGAAGGCAAATAGAGACTGACATGCCAAAGTTAAATGCAAAAGTTGAGCTTAAAGTAATTTTGTACAATACAGTCAAACAAAATGGATGAAAACCCAAAGCTTTGTAAAAAGATTTCTGACCAACACCATTCTACACACTCACTACCTGACATTCAACTAGGTCAAACTGTCCACAGGAAGTTAGATGGGGAGAAAATGTGGGATGGAACAGGTGTTGCACAAAAGAAAGCTAGTGAACCATAATCCTACATGGTGCAAAGAAAAGATGATACCATGGTTAGTTGAAATAGATAACATATCCAATTAGTTCCTGAAGAGTGTCAACATAAATGCATTGTTCCAGAAAACAAGGCAAACCAATATGAGCTGCCAATAACCAAATCAATGTATTCTAAATATGTACCTGAACTGATGAAAGAGCTACATCAACTGAACATTCAGGACAATGGTGGAAGTTTAAGATTGACTGTTCAAAGTCACAGATTTTGTACTGTCCAACCAATGCAATAAAAGATCAGAAACCTGTTCACTCCTTCCTGTACATGGTTAGATTTATCTGCCATTATTAACAAGGTAGCTTAGCATGGGAGTGGGGTGGGTGCACTCTTGAGGTGTTGTCCTTTCTCATTCTTAGAGCTTATTTGGTTTGCATACAATGCATAAATAGTTCTTACACTATCTGACTCTGAATGCTCTTTTGGAGAGGTAGTTTTAAAACCAAGTGGCAGTAATCAGGATGGTCTGTTTGCTTGTGATCCTTATTAGCAGATCATGGTTGACTGATTCAATCACAGAACATGTCAGGTTTACAAACATGGTCTGGTAAAGAGGTCATAGTATTCAGAAGTATGGAGTCAGCTAAGCAGGTAAAAGTTACACGGGATATGTAGCCCACTATGAGCTGCTGTTATATGACAAGAAAAATAACTAAACAATATCACCATCCATAAAATAACTGCTTTATAGTTCCTTATTTCAACTCACAAAAAATCAGATTTTTGTATTACACTTTGGGTGTACATGTGTCTGTATGCCAGATGTGTGTGTGTGTGTGTGTGTGTGTGTGTGTGTGTGTGTGTGTGTGTGTGTGTGTGTGTGTGTGTGTGTGGAGGAGGAAGGAGGGCTATTAGTATAAAACAAAAGTATTTTCATAAATCAAATTAAAACAATCCAAGTTTCTTGCATAAAAAATATCTCAATGGCATAGCAAATCCACAAATGCACTAAATTAATCCGACTAGAGATAGTGATAACAGAAATCAGAACTCTGAGCGTTATAGCTAATATATTCATATATCACAGCTGATAAATTCTCACTTTTGAATTGCAGGTGACAGCATGCAATAAACAAGATGCCAGCAAGAGGCACAGAAAAGGGCTCTTTTTTCATAACTCCTGGCTGGTAAATTCAAGTTACAATAAACAACTAACTGCTCCTCCCCAGAATGTTGGCAACATATCAATGGATTATTATAATGGGCTGAGTATGCAACACAGGAAGAAGAAAAAAACATCACTGTACAAAATTCTGCAGCCCTTTCCTTACCATTCATGTATACACAAACATGCACATACACACGCACACACACACACACACACACACACACACACACACACACACACACACACACACACACACACACACACACACACACACACACACACACACATATAGTTTGGGTATATATTATATATATATCTAGCAAGTACTGTCGTGTAATATTCAAGGCTACATTTTCAAATCTATCAGTGTGGAGCAAAGAACATTCTGAACTTCTTCTGTTTTCTATAAGAACATATCTGGAAAATTTACTCCCTTTTGGACTTACTACAAAACATCTGTCATACCCCACCAAACTAATGTATTAAATGTGAGAATTCATAAGTATATATACTTTTAAATAACATTATATAAAGCCAACTAGAGGAAAGTATAAACAAAAAATATTTTTTGCAGGCTTTAATTAACCAATAAAGCACTCCAGGTTATTAGGACTGTTTTCAGTCTGCTATAAAGGCCCCACTTGGGAACAGGGAGAAGGTATAGCAGTCTTAAGAGTTTCCACTCAATCAACTTCCAGGTGGTCTATAACGCATAGGGTATAATATACAATGTGTCTGCAGTTCACCCAGGCAGTTCCCATGAATCCAACATATGGCACACATCTGACTTGTATCATGGTTTATATGGGACAATTTTACAGTTATATCTTATTCATGTTCATGGTTATGCCCTGGAGTGATGGTCAATGACACCTATCAGAAAGCCTCAGACCAATTCAGAGAATGACTACAACTATGGCCTGCCACAGCCCTGGCTCATGCCTGCTTAAGAACCATTTCCACTGTCTGAATGTATCTAGGTTTCCCCAATAATTTAACCCTGTCACATGCACTAAAATATTATCAGTAGTTACTATGTTACATAACATCATTATATGCAAACAGTTATAGCAAGGCAGACATGTTCAGGATGAAGATGTCCCAGACTCAGCAGTGGAGGAAGTGAATGATGAGGGGCCTATGGTGGCTGCAGAGGAAGACTGTGACAGATAAAGGTGGGCACAGTATGCTAGGTCACTGGCTAATAGGCAGAATCTGGGTTGTAACTATGGGCAAGAATAAATCATTATACAGAGAAGAAAAAGTGATGTATGTAGACCTTCACCCAACCTTTCCTGTATCATGCAAAGACTGCCACACTGCTCACCAGACAAAAGCTATCCCAGTAACAGTACAGAGGACTGGGGTGCACCACAGAATTAAGTGTTATCGGTAGGTGTATGTTTGGATATAAGTTTGTGCTGTAGGTTTTAGACCTGAGAGGGTGGGCGGGGGGAATGATGTACACTGGCCAGGAAGGGGGCACAGTCTCCACTGCTGTGCAGGTGTGTGTGTGTGTGTGTGTGTGTGTGTGTGTGTGTGTGCGCATGTGTAGATGGCCCTTGTTTAAGTCTGATTGTGTGGATTTGGTGGGACACAGCCTTAACAGATGTTACAGCACTGTGGCGAGATCTGACAGACAGGTCTAGAGCACTCAAAGGAGATGTGTGCGCAGACCATGCATGCCCCAGTCTGATAGACCACCCTCTTCAACAAGGGTTAAATGCACTATCTAGGCCATGCTGAAAGGAAGGAAGGCTCTGTGAGTGGTGGTCCCTGCTGCGACCAACTTGGAATGAAAACTCTGCCCTCATGAACATCCACTTTGTAAGGCACTTTTCACAACATTGGATGGCAGAGTGGATGTGGTGGCACTGAGTGTCTGACTGCAGCCTTTCCCTTCCACAGCAACCATCAAAAACAGAGACAGTGGTAGACTGATGAAGAGAAATGCAGCTACCATGATGTCTGGCTACACAGGGGCACTTGCTTCCTGTAAACTCCCTGCACCACATAACCATGATGTTGCACACCTGGTCCATGCACTTCCAGAGGTCACTAGACAGACCTCATGCAACACTTGCTAGCTCAACAAGGGCTATGGTGATATTAGACTGTCCTTGTATTATGGTCCTCCATATGCACTTGATCATAGCAATTTGATACAACTAATGTGGGTGTTGGATAGTACAAATGGCATGTAAGGTAACCAATTTGACATCCATCTCTGTCTTCCACTTGCTTAATGGATTATCTGACAACCAATTGGAAGTGGACTGCAGGGAAAGACATCCATTCCTGAGTAGATATCTCTGTGGCATCCTACCTTTGTGCATCTTCATGTGTTTCTGGGCTAGGTTGCACAGGCATAGAAGCTTATGTCTGTAAAATGGGGTGGGGATGTGGATGCCACATTACATATCTCCAACACTGACACCATGTCCCCCTGACCATGCAATGATTTGATTGCCATCATCAAAATCAATCATATCTCCATCAGGAAGCAGCAGTATATCCATGGAGCAGGAGCCTGATAACACTTCACCCATGAAAACACCAAAACAAATGATCCACATTAAGATCCGTCACCAATACCTGAATCCCAGTGAATGAAAGAATGAATAGTACATAACATAGAAATATGTTAAATTAATAAGTAACATACAATGTGCTGGAAGTCTCTGCATCTGAAACACTGACATTCCTGTGAAAAGATGTGGCTATACTTTTAAACTGCATTAAATCATACATTTACCCACTGTGCAGATACTTGATCATGTCAAGCCATACCAACCTGAGCATCTAGACCCAGGACTCAGCTGTGGAATTTAGAGGTGTCAGAACCCCCATGCAGACAGGCCAAGAATTTCTTCATTTCTGTTAAAGGTGGTTCAGTCAGCGGGTTGCCTTACATTGCCCTCTTCACCTGTGCCAGGTGGGCAGCCTAAAATCTAGCAGCACTTATCATGTCTGTGGTCCAAAATATGTCCTAGAGACAGCAGGCCATTTCCTAAGTAAGAAGAATATGTCTATTCCAGCTGAGCTGTGTGTCATGCAGCTGCATGAAATAATAGATATTTTTTTATACATATTTACTACTGTGTTGTACACACACTGTTTACACTTTTATTTACCAAACTTACAAGCCCATAATATCAAAGCCAGCATCAAAAAACAAATTCATAAACATCATATTCATTCATTCACATTTTTCTTCTAATATTCTAACTTCTCTCTCCTGCATCAAAATCAATCAGTATCATAATCAGTATCCCCACCATCCAGTCTCCCCACAGTGAACGTAGCAGTAATGAAACGATATATCAGTAATGGTAAACATTGCAGAACTCTGTGCTATTTATACAGCTATGGCTGGATTCCTTTCATGGCACTGCAGCTCACTAAAGATTACAAACCCTTTCTATTATCTGCATGAAAGCACCTCTAAGATATAATATAAACACATATTTAAGATTACCATATTTGGCCATGGAAGTACTCCACACAGAGAGAAATTTTTGTAGGTACAACACTGCATATTTGCCTACATGTTCCACAGCACACCTGCACACACACACACACACATACACACACACACACACACACACACACACACACACACACACACACACACACACACACACACACCAGGTAATGCTAGTTGTGTTATTGCATAGGGCCATACTGTTAGTCAGTATCTTGCAACATGCCAACATGTTACACTTTGTGCTTCACTATTATTATTATTATTAAATTTATAGGACATCATAGGAGATATCTGCTTTATGTATGAATAATGGTGCCCCCCCCAAGCATAATCTTTTTGTTCCCCTTTTTATTTATTTTTTCTTTGCATGTTTCTTTCTGTCCATGCATATAGGCCTTTTCTACAAAATCTGCTACTGATGTGCCAGTGGCATGGCCCAGGTCACCAACCCGCCATTGTTCACAACATTCTCCTGTGTCCACTCCACCTTAGCTTCAGGCCTGGTGTTCACTTACCAGTAGGGAGCATCATATTTCCCCTTCAGTAACACTACTAAGGGTGTGCAGTTCATCCTGTGCAGGGTGTTGGCGGAGGTGGAAGGGGGCTGATTGACCAGTGGCTGGAAGCCTGCATCAGCTGTCTGAAGAAGGATTGGCACCACTGCCTGTCTCTGCCTTCACTAACTCAAGCAGGTCCCAGTTGGGATGGTGGTCAGGGAGCTCTCCCTGGGCATTGCACAGGTAATGTAAATACAGAAGAGTATACTGACCCTGTCTCCCACCTTGCTGCTCCCCTTCCTTGTGTGTTATCTCCATCCCCAGTCTGTTGTACATTCCTTCCTATCACTGTTGTCCTCCTGTTGTCTGTATGTCTACAATTCCACTGACCTCCCAAACTGTGTTTGCACCACCCCTGTCAGTCTTTAACTCTGTTTCTGTTTGGTCGTATGTCCCTGCCTGTAGACCTCCCCTCTTACCATACTTTACCTTTCCCTTACATCCTTCTCCATCTTTTTTTGACAGGCACCCTCCCCCAAAAAAAAATTTACCCATCCTCCCTCTCCCCACTTCATTCTTACCTTCCCTGTTGCCTCTTCTTGCTGCCACCCATTTTCCTACTATCCTATGTATACCAAATTCCATCCTTTTCAATGGTCAAAACATATTTAAACATTGCGGCAGGCCCTTTAATGAGGCTTGCAGGCCTTCCTGTAGCATAGTAATTATCATATTGACAGCACATCCCTAAGAGATGACCATCACGTGCCTACAGTAGTGAGGAAATCATTCTTTGGTGTGTAACTTATAAACAAAGGTATGGCATCCAGGCCCAAGGAAGTCACTGTTCCACTGTATTTGGAATTTATCAGACCTACCATTGAGTACAATGCCCCCTTTAGTATGTACTTAACCAGGCATATCCAATAACTGGAACATCCACAGAGGTTCCTCACTAAAAGAATACAGAGTAACATGCCCTATGCAGGCCACCTCAAGGCCCTATCCCTGTATTCTTTCTCCTACAGGCTGTTGAGGGGAGATCTATGCCTGGCGTACAAGGCAATATCAGACCCCATTCTAATGGACCTCCGGCATATCTGCAAAATAAATAGCACCAGAATTACCCATTCCAAAGACTTACACCTTGCCTGTTTTCTTCACTTCAGTCCTCGCTGCTGTTGTGATATTTGTCACATGTCCTGTAATTCTGCAGGCAGATTTTATAATTAACTGTGTTATGGGTCACAGAATTCCACTTAGTTAATTGATAATTACCTCTGGACCATATGAAACTAAAAGCTATACCTGTGAAAGGAGTACTGTGATTGCAGCAGGTATGCTCCCGAATCTCAGGACAAAGTCTTATGTTCATGTTGCAGCACTGACACTGACCACATTTTCCAAATGAATAAGAATACATTTTCCCTGAATCTATGTTTGCCCTCCTGCATATACATAATAAACAATGTCACTTGTATCCAATACTTTTCCTTTAAAATTACAGTCAGATTTCACAAATATTGGTGTAGTGCAGGCCTCTGCCGTACTGCAAATCTTACCCAATACCAAACTCCTTCTCTGCCCCAGCACAACATCTTGCCAAAGGTAGAATCTATATTAAATAGATTACCTGACACTGTGCTGATTCTGCAATTATTGGAGATAAGAACTACACTAGGAGCAAAATATTCATTGTAAATGAACCCTAATACCTCTTACTAGCATAATCTGATTAGCTGCTGAACCTGCTGTGTACTCACTGTGAACACCAGAATGTACTCAATGTGAACACCAGAATGTACTTACTGTGAACACCAGAGGTCAGCTATCCTGACAGCACCCACTACTTGTATATGGATGCGGTAATGCTTATGGAGGGTCATACTGTAGGGCTGTGCTGCAAAAGTGCAGTTCACATTTTTCATAATAACAAGTTCAAAGGGGAACAACTCCTGAAACAACCGTACCATGCATGCACGTGGTCCTCTCTGGCTTATGATGTATAACCACACCAGCCTCATTACATGTCCACCTACATGTCACAATTGGTGCTGTAGGCATATGACCTTTCCACCATGTAATATGCCTGTACTACCTGTCCCAATATACAGGTAGAGCATCACCACTGCCAAAAATGCCCATTCATTGCAATGGGGCCATATCATAACTCTGACATTTTATAATTGCATTCAACACTGTTGTAAAATTCCAGAGTCTTATGACATGGAATGTCAAGCAATATCCTCAGAGTCTAACAAAGGGCTGCAGGAGTCCCAATTAGTCTGTGTGCATTAAGGATTCAAAGAACACTTGTTTTAAAATCAAGTACATTATAAATGCTTGGAGTGTTGTGCTACCCCAAAAAGTAAATTGTCCTGGAATTTCACAGTCACATATAGTCTCATCCAGAATTCTTTTATTATACCACAGTTAAGGAAGCATACTCCCATGTTTCAGGTTGACCACATGAAAATAATCTTTTTTTCATTTATAATGCAACTGATCCTTAACAGGAAGTTTCCGGTGTGACAACCACCAGACAAATTATTTCATATAGCGATACTTTTCTACAATAACCACTTATTTCAGAATAATTCATGATCAGATCCATGATATGTATGTACAGTACAGTTATTCTTGCCAGTAAACATGCATATGTTTTAAAATAACAGAGTTTGTATTGTCACAATGGCATTGCTCTGTACTATATATTTCAGCTTTAGCTGTGCATGCTTTTTGACTTGTATGCTTTGCATGTCTTGTATTGCCATAATGGTCTAGAGTGTAGCTGAAAAGGGTCTGTTGATCAGTCTAAATACCTAAATAATAAAATGAAATAAGTAAATAAATTAAGGTATTTTTGAAGCTGTGTTTCAACTGTGGAGTGGTCATGAGTGGACCTAAACATTGCCATGTCATCAGCATACAAGATGAGTTGTAGTGAAAGAATGTCTCAAAGTAGTGTATTCATGAAAACAGAAAAGAGAAGATCTAGGATACAAACTTAGGGTACTACAATCAAAAGATGTATGGGATGAGAGAAGAAAGTACCTAATTTAACTGTGAAGAATCTGTTCAATGAGAAGTCTTGGAACCAGGAGATGGATGTGTTAACAATGCTGATGTTCTGAAGAGATAGAGAGAGAGAGAGAGACAGAGAGAGAGATGGAGAGAGACAGTGAGACAGAAGAAGAGAGAGAGAGGGAGGGAGAGAGAGAGAGGGGGGGATGGAGGCAGAAAGAGAGGGAGGGAGAGAGAGAGAGAGAGGGGGAGAGAGGGAGAGGGAGAGAGAGAGAGAGAGAGAGGGATATATATATATATATATATATATATATATATATATATATATATATATATAGAGAGAGAGAGAGAGAGTGAGGGGAGAGAGAGGGGGAGAGAAAGAGAGACTGAGAGAGAGTGGGAGAGGAGGAATTGGTGGTTAAGGTGAAATAAATTTGTAAGGCTAATGAATGCTGTTTATATCCTGAGAAAGAGAGAGAGAGAGAGAGAGAGAGAGAGAGAGGGAGGAAGAGAGAGAGAGGGCGAGAGAGAGGGGGAGAGGATGAACTGGTGGTTGATATGGTGAAATGAATTTGTGAGGCTAATGAATGTTGCTCCTGTCAACTTACCTTTGTCTGTGTCGAGGTGAATGTTGTCAGTTAGGCACCAATGTGCTGCCATTGTACAACGATGTGTCCAGAATCCATGCTCTTTTAGGGTAAGAAGATAATATTGCTGAATGTAGCTTAAGAGCTGGATATAAATGATTTTTTCTAGCACCTTGCTAAGAGTGGGTAGGATGGAAATAGGCTGAAATTATGCGGTATTTTACGGTTTCAAATGTCAAGATACCACAGCAAAGTCTTGGATCTAGGTGCTAAACTAGCACAGCAGACCAGAACATCCACTGTAGATGTCCCAGGCAGATATGTCTTGACAGGATCAAGTATTGGTGCCTTGGTTGAATTTGTGATGTAGTAAAGATTATAATCATTATTGCATCTTTTCACAGTAACTTCAAGAATTCATATTCAGAGACCACCAGCATAAGGTATGTTATCTAATATTCTGCCATATCACTATATAATATAGTATTCATTCATTCTTTGGTCCCCAGGTATTGGTGACAGCTCTTACTTAAAGTATTTTCTTTTTGTGTCTTCATGGGTGATGTTCTATTAGGCTCCTCTACTCGTTATATACTGCTGCCTGATATTAGAGACATATCAGGCTCTGATAATGATTTCAACTACATTTTTGCATAGCCAGAGGTCATGGTATCAGTGGTGGACATGGGCAATGTGGCATCCACATCCCTATGCCCCACCGCAGACATAGCATCTGTGCCTGTGGAACAAACCCTAGCCACACAGAAGGACACACAAAGACTGGAAGTCACAGGCACATCTACCAGAAGAGGATGTCTTGCCTTGCAGTACACACCCATTTGGTTTCTGCAAACTCCACTGATCACAAGGAAGTCGGCGGGGGTAGATGTCATGCTGATGGCCAAGCTTGTCCTGAATATTGCCCTCCACCCAAGCTAGCTGTCTCAATGGTCATGTCCAAGGGTATACCGAGCACATGTGTGGGGTCCTAATTTGCAGACAGAGGGATAACACCATAGTCCTTTCTGAGATGGTAGGTGTTTTACAAGGTGTGCTAGATATCCTTCAAGAGTACATGGGCCATATGTGTGACATCTTGGACATGTGGTACAGGGAATTTGCATAAAGCAGGTGTCCATCATTGCAGACTCATTTCCCATAGCTGGTATAACTCCATCTCCAGTGGTAATGGCCACTGTAGAAGAGGGAAGCCATAGTCAGGGACAAGTAATGCCACTATGTCCACTCCTCCATGAAGAAGGACATGGACATCATGAAGCTGGGATCCTTGGGCTGAGTTGATTGACATTGGGGCCACCACTCACATTCATGTAGCACTCCTTCCTCTGAACATGGTATGGATAGTATTTGTGCCCCTCCCAGGTTATGGGTGCTCCAGTGCACATCTCCTATGGTTGACTAGACCTTTCTGAAAGCTCTCTCCATAACACTACAGCATCTGCTGAGTCACAGCACACTCACACACACATACACTCAGACATCCACAGTGCCCAGCTACACAAACACAACCACACTTACACCCATACCCACACCTACACCTACACACACACACACACACACAAACACACACACACACATGCACAAACATACACATGTACACACACACACACGCACATGCACATACATAGTCCCCCCACACACACACACACACACACAGCAAAGGAAAGAGCGCCTACTCCCTGCTAGAGTACTCCACTCTCCCCATCCACCCCTCAGGTCTGAAACTCACAACACCATGTTGTATTCACATGTACTAACACAAAAACACACAACTGCATGTTGCTGACATTTCATACTTTGACCTTCCCCACTTGTGCATATGATAACTGTGCTCTGCCCTCTGTACTCTTTTACTTCAGTAGCTTATGTCTGATGCACAGTGTGTCCAGTTTATGCATGGAATAACACAGCCTGTATAAAGGTTTGTATGCATCAAATTTCTTTTAATACTGCTTTATTCTGGCCCATAGTTATGAACCAGCCACTGCCTCTTAGACAATGCCACAACAGAGTGCCTTTGCCTAGAATTTTCTACCCCTGCAGCCAGCTCTTCCACAGTCTCTTCATTAGGCTCGTCCTCCACTGCAAAGTCTGGAACCTTCCCTTCCTGAACATCTGTGCCATACTGCAGCTGTTTATTTATTTTTTATTTGTTTTATTTATTTAACATTTGTTTACCGGGAAAGTCCGAATTGGAATGAGCCAATTTTCAGTGGGAGCCCAGGAAGAAATGCTCTAGATGTGCATGTCTTTGTAACGTGGAAGGAAACCAGAGCAGCCAGAGGAAACCAACACAAATGCACTGAGGTCATGCAGACTCCACACAGAAAGCACCCCAGCCAAGAATTGAACCAGATAATCTCTTGCTGTGAGGTAACTGTGCTAACTGATATGCCACTGCACCATTAAAATGCCATGCTGCACTTGCTGGGAATTGAACTGGGGCCTCCCGTGTGGCAGGAGAAAGTTTTACCACTGAGCCACCAGTGCTCATCGCCCATCATGTATAATGATTTTATGTAATTTTTCATATAATGGGAATATCTTGCTGCATGTTGAAGGGTCATACTGCATGATACAGTGAGAGTCATATCCAGACTGTGAAAGTGAGCCTTCAGTAGGCCAAATACTCATTAAGTGATGACATGCGTTTGTGACAGGGCATAGTTGCAGTTGCAGCCATTCTTTGGCATGGTCTAGGTATTTCAGTCAGGTATCATTAACTATGGCTAAAGTGCATATCTGAATACCCCCTGGGTAAAAGAATACAGACACACATGCACACGCACACACACACACACACACACACACACACACACACACACACACACACACACACACACACACACACACACACACACACACACACACGCACACACACACATACACAAATCACTGATATAAGTCATATGTGTCCCATATATGGGAGCCATGATTACTACCTGGGTGGCCTGCAGATACATTGTATATTGTACCTTGTGCATTACTGACCACTTGTCAATTGATGGAATAGAAACTCTTCTGGTATTAGCTCTCTCTTCTGTGGTACATAGAAACCTCATATGCTCTCCCACATATTGTAACATAGAACCTAGGAACTGATGGGAGCATCCCTGAGGCAAATGCTCAAGATATTCTCACAGTATTCCCCCAGCAGTCATTGAAAGTGAAAGATAGGTCACACTTATCTTGTTATCCACAAGGATCGGTATTTCATGCATCCCAAAGGCCTGTATGTGAGGATTACACATCTCGACCAACTCCTGCATGGTGACTCTATCCACATGGTAGTGGTCCACAATTTCAGTGTTATGGAGTATATGAAATGTTTCACAGATAGATGACATGACGCTGCTGAAGATGATGATGATGCTCAGCATCATGCATTCAGCAGCTTCCTTGATTTTTCTCATCATCATTATGAACAGCAATGGTCTCAGAACTGAACCTAGATGGACATCCACTCCCACCAAAATTCCTTCTCTAAGTCTAAATATTGTCCATACTTCTGTCATTGAGTCCTTGTACACAGTTTGCACTAATTCTACCAGTGTTTCAGAAACTTCATACCATTGCAGGACTGCCCAAATCAGTTTTTTTCGGACTTCATTACAGGCTTTCTCTAAGTCTAGGAATGTCCACTTGGACTCATTCCTCATCTATAACATATTCTCCACTATTAGTCTTACTGAAAACATTGGGTAAGTTATGTTACATCTGATCTGAATCTGAAATTTTCATTTTCCATCTTACTTTCTACATCTCTGACACCACTCTACTGCCCATAGTTGTAATGTCCTCTGTGTTTGTGTGCAGTGGTACTCAAATGCTTATATTCCAGTCATCTGAGGGATACATTTCTGTCCATACTGTTATGAGTACTATCAGGAACCATTTTCCTCTAACTCACTCAACATCTTTATCATATTTGCCCTGACCTCAAATGAGCCTGCTGCTTTCCCTGACTTCATTTTCCATAGTGCTGTTCTTACGTCTTCTAAGTGGGCTCTTTTCCTTCTTTCATTGCGGGCTCCATATGCAGGAGTACAGCTTCTGCAGGGTTTTCTTTATTCATATGTTGTTGGAAGTACTCCTTTCATCTACTTTTGATGTCCTGTGGACCAGTGAGCAGGTCATTGCTGGCACCTGTTATGAATGGTGTTTGATGGCTATCTTTTTATCTTTCTCTCTTTGTTTTGCCACATGACAGAGTTTCTTTGTGACATCTATTGAGCCACTTTCCATAAACTGGTTCAATGTCTCTGATCCCCTCGTTCTTTGCTGCTGTGGCTACTGTCCTAGCCTCTTTGTTAGCCAACCAGTATAACTTCTTAGCCTACTGTGTCTTTTCTAACTCTAATTGTTTTTCACTCCTTTCATTTGATAGCTTCCTAGACTTCTAAATTCTATCACCTGCTTTTCTTATGCATCTTATTTCTATACATGACTTCACTGCATATCTGTCCTATAGTCTTCACCCATGCTGTTTTAAGATGCTGACATTCCTCCTTGACTCCATCTATTGCCTCTTCTTTCTGGAGTGTCCCGAGTATTTCCTTGAACTCTTGTGCTTTCACTTAAATCAGATTCCAGATGTTCAGCCCAGTCCCTCATTATGAACACAAACTCATGTTGTCAAGCTTTATCTAGTAGGTCTTGCAACTGCTGATTCAATGTACTCTCAATCATAACACATCTATTGAGCATAGACTGAGATTATGAATGCTGCCCTATCTTTCCACTGGAGTCTGATTGCCATAAGTCTATCATTAATTCTGATGACATCCCTGATTGCCTTCAGAAGAATCTCATGTAGTACTATTCCCACATAATTTCTAATATGTCTTTCCCCTTAATAGGAGATGCTGGATCCCAAGCCAAGTGGCTTTGCTGCACTGTTCTCCCACCTTGTTTTGTGGATACACCGGATGTCCAGTCTCTTCTTTACCATCATGTAATCTACTTCCAAGCTGCATCCTGTCAGTGAATGTATGCCCATTGTAGCATTTCTGAGTTTATGTTTGGCAGGTTAATTGGTTTTATGTCCAGCATTTACTGAATAAAGGTATTGTGGGTAATGAAGGTTGCACAGATTAGCAATGGCCACTGAATTATAACTTATCACATACACTGTCATACATTTATCAAAACAAACCATATTGACATATTTTCAGTTGAAAATATTATACATCACATAGCCAGTAGCCTATTGACAAAGGACTGATGAGCTTTATGACAGGTGCACACTAGCCAATAAAGGCTTCATTTGCATAGGTCCCTAGAATATGTCAAAGTAGGCAAGATCCTCAACCCACTTATCACCAACATATGCCAATGCCCATTATTGGAGACACTAGTCAATATGACCAAATCACCTAGAGTCAGTATTTTACACTATCAAGTTGCTAGCTGTGACATGTGGCCTATCTAAAGGCTACTGCACACCACAGCTGATATCAGAAGTGGTTGGTCTATACAACACTTCCCCTAATAAGCACCACATAGTGTCTGTGATGCTGCCCGTGACTCCATTCAATTTTGGGTACACTCTTTAAATCGCAATCAAATAAAAAATAATAGTAACAGCCATAGTAATATTTTCACTTTATTTTTCACAAGAACATACTAGCCCTGCCAAGCTGGCTCAACAACTGTGTAGCATGACTACTGGGGACAGTAACTTTCCTCAATAGATTGTCCTAGTACCCACTCATTATAGCCATTTTATTGATTGTGTACATCTCAGATGTCTCATTATAATCAACTAAAAATAATAGTCTGGTTCCATGCCACATGAGACAGACTCCTAATTGCATCCCAGTTGATGGGGTTCTACAAGCAGCTCCAGTACTGGAGAAGCCAGGCAGTGAGGTGAAGGAGTGAAGCAGCATGGCCCTCTTGCCTCTCCTGGGAGTGAAGGGTGATTGTATGCATTGATAGCAATGCAGAGTGGTGCTAACTTTCTGGTAGATACCAGAAAGCTCACTGCTTATGCCTCAAGGGGTGGGCTAGGGATGACAGGAGGGAGCATCACCTGTGGAAGTGAGTGGGGCATCCACCACCATCATCTCATTGCACACCCCTTTCCTATATCATGTTGGGTATATGCATGGGGATGAGACTGATAAAGATGAAAAAAAAACTTGAACCAACTATGATGACTGTCAAAATTGTAGCCCTTCCTGGCTGATCTGTCTCCACTGATGAGGAACAAATGTGTCGGTGGGTTGATGATCAACAGACAGCTGGGGCAAAGAGTGCAATACAAATAAAATAAAAAGTAATAGTCACAGTAATGTATTTCAGCATGCTTTATTTAAACACAGACACAAACTCTACCAAGTAAATGACTGTTTAAAAATCCAGTTTGGTTCAGATTCTTTGCCCAGCAATTAGAACCAATGTATTGACTCTGTATACCTTAGAAGTCTGAGCGTGATGAAATAAATTAATAAATACATAAATAATGGCCACAGAGATATATTTCAATGTATTGCTCTTAGACATATATACTGCACCTTACATTCCTACTTATGATTAAGTGAATGAATACATAATGGCTACGGTAATCTATTTTAGGTGCACAACTACATGCATGCACTCATGCACACACACACACACACACACACACACACACACACACACACACACACACACACACACACACACACACACACACACACACACACACACACACAACAATTACAGTTACTTTTCTGGCTCTGTACACCTCAGATGCCTGGTTATTATCAAATGAATGAAACAATACTAAATTAATGACTACAGCTATGCATTGTGGGTAAGTGCTATCAGATCTTTCATCAGTACAGGGTGTGGACCCGAAAGCTTTACAATAAATTATTTGGTGTGCTAAGTGCTTGTTTGCTGTATAGTTTTGTATTTGGATACAGTATCACCGGTATCGTGACATAATTTAAGTGCTATCAGACACATATAGTGCAGCCCACTGCAATCCTCTCTTACACTTAAAAACAGACAGTGTGCAAAGTACATACCATATAATTTTTCATGTTGGATGTCCATTTACGGTCTCTTGGGGCCTCTTTTGTTTGGGATATACTTTTCTGAGGTGCAGGCCAAAACCAGTGGGCTATGGCTGACAAAGTTTGCAGATGACTGCAAGCTGGGTTTTGTCATCAGTTCCCCCAGTGATGTGGACATCCTCCAAGAAGGTCTCACCCAAACAAATAACTGGTGCCAGACACATGGCCTCAAACTGAATGCCAAAAATGCATAATCATCCCCTTTGGTGAGTGTGACATCTCCACAGATTATCACATTAACAACAAGATTCTAAGTATGCAATCAGTTGTGAAGGACTTGGGCACCCAGGTTGATAGCAAACTGACTTTTGACCACCATACTGCCTCCGTTGTATGGAAAGCTTTCTACATGGCCCATCACATTAGTAAAGGTATGTCATCCAGGGACAAGGAAGTCATAACATCCCTGTGTTCTTCCCTTATAAGACCCATTATTGAGTACAATGCCCCTTTTGGCATGTACCTCACAAAGCACATGCGGCAGCTGGAGACACCACAGAGGTTCCTTACCAGGAGAATCCAGGGCCTCAAACATCTACCCTACACAGATAGGTTAAAAGCCCTATCGCTCTACTCAGTCTCATACAGACTCCTCAGATGTGACCTCTGGCATACAAAGCAATCTCAGACCCCACCTTAATGGGACTGCTGCATATCTGCAAGTCAAGCTCTACTCGAGTAACCCACACACTCAATCTCAACCTGGTCTGTGAAAGCAATAGGACTTGTTGGTGGGACAAATTTGTGTCCCAGAAACTCCCCATTCTGTGGAATAGACTCCCTCTTCACATCAAGCAGAGTACCTCATTAACCATTTTTAAGCGCAACCTGGATAACTGGATGGGAAAAGAACATACACCCCTGAGATTCCCACCTGTGTCCTTGCTGGACAGGGGCATCAGGTGCTGACTTGTCAGAACATGGGCTAAATTCTTGGCTAGGCTTGTAAGGACCTCAGGACCAATAGCCTAGTAACTTTCTATGACCCTATGATCCTATTAAAAAGAATCTAATTATAAATGCTTGCAAAACCCATCTCCATTGTGCAAGGGCTTTTATTTTTGATTCAGACTGGCTCAGGCATCACTCATATGGTGCAGTCTGAACCAATGTGAAAGACTCCTTGATGCTTCATTGAGCAGCTCAAACAGCCCCCATTAAAATGTCATTTCTGCCCCCCAAAATGTCAGGGGGACCTGTAATAATGCATAATCACCTTATTATCAATGAGGAAAATATGCACATTAATGTTAGATTGTCTTAAAAATAACCCACCTGAGTTAGCTGACTTTTTCTCTTTACAGAAAAAGAAATCTATACATGTCTACATGCATGGAGTTCCAAGTTACAAAATGGGAAAATGAACTATTTTAAGAAGACAAAAAACAGAAAATTCCAAATAAAATCTAGATATTTTTTCCTTTGGAAGTGCTGCAGTCCAACAATCAAGTACCACATGCTGTTTCTGCTACAGTACTATCCATATTATGTGACATTAAACCAAGATCCCATCTGCCTAGGATGGTAGTAGCTTATGTAGAAGTAAAATTTTTCATAGCACTCATTAAAAGAGTAGAGGTCTTTCCTCCAGTGTCCTGGCCATATTATCCTAGCCAGTATGAATACAACCTCTGGTCTCTGCTAAAAATTGACTATATGATTTGAGGGACTAACTTGGTCAGCAAATACATAAACAAATAAAGAAACAACTGTAGATGAGCAATCTCATTGACATCAGCTTATGTGAGAGAGCAGATAGGTTTTCTAAGCCCATCAGACTGAACCAGCAGAAAAACACCAATAGCACCTTTTGGTCTGTCTAGCTTAATCCGTCATGAGTGGGACTGGGTCCTATTTGTTGATGGTCCAAAATATCCAGAAGACGTCAGATAAAAAAGCTAGAATGACCCCAAGCTGAGTTCCATGAAAGCTTACATAAGACTCCCGACAAGCTTCATTGCTGGAAATAATGACGCTTGTCGGGAGTCTTATTTAAGCTTTCGTGGAACTCAGCTTGGGGTCGTTCAAGCCCATTAGACTTGTTAAAAGTATCTAGAATTCCATATTTAATTTATATTTCATGGTGTATTATGATTTAACAATCTAAACTTCTTAAGATGTTTTGATTCATAAAAAATCTGCATATTTTTGTCGGTGTCTAATTATCCTATAAATAAAAGTATTAATGTGTAACTGTTTTATAAAAAATCAAATCTGTAAAAGCCAATTTAAAGCATACCCAAACTGCAGTTTATAGATGAAGATAGTTACCTCATGTAAAAAGAGGATATCAGTTTTGCTTTTTTTTTCATTGAAGGTATATATGTCTTACTTAAGGTTCTTAGATGACAGGAACTGCTTAAATTTGAACCTGTATGGGAAGAAATCATTAGCATAGGCTTACATGTATGAAGCAGATCAATCACTATTCTGTCTATAGCAAGTTACTTAAGTTCTGGTGTACACAGTAAATGGAGTTAAATATTTACCACTCTTCCTTACCCTCCATGCTTTCAGATTGTTTAGGCATGATGAATTTATGACTGTGATGGTCTGAAGTGTGATGTATGAATATACTGCTAAAAGCGTAAGAACAATTTATGTTTTGCTAACCTATGCACAATGTCAAGTTTTAAAGACAGCCACTAAGCAGTACACAGGAAATATGCAAGGAACATTGATGCTATGGTAAGTTATGCAAAGCTAAGCAAATGCAACACAATAGTATGCAAAGTAGCACAGAATGGTACAAAGCAAAGCACACAGGTGGAAGAGTATGCAAAACAAAAAAGGTGATGTGAAAGAGGTGCATCTGTTAAGCAACAGTTGGGCATTATTTAATGGAGATGAATTAGTCGTCTGGCAGCAGAGAAGTACTGCACTCTTGTGTTGGACATCTTAAAGCACTGTTGCACTGCTAGCAGTTCTGTGCAGTGCAACACGTACATTCATATCTCTCTGAGCAATCCAGGGCTCATTACTCACTAACTGTGAACAGCACAACGTGGATCAGCTGGGTGATGTGTGCCATGTAGGCTTCCCCATGAAAAAGCATGAATGGCCTAGCTCACTAGAAGTCACTTCCAACAGCCCTCTGCATCCTGGTAACAGCAACACTCCAGAGGACTGTTGAGATACTTTAGATTCGATTTCAAGGCTTAGGAGCTTGAGTATTATATCATTTCCTCCCATGCATGCCATGGCTTTAGAAAAAAAGATAACATTCCCAGATGCCCCAGGAAGTGTCATACTATTTCGTTAGCATTTTACAGAGTAGAAGGTCTCCTCAGGGTGCTTGATTTCACTGACTGCTCATAGGTGAGCTAGAGGATCCCTTTTAGCCACTAGATGACTATGTGAATCCTTAAAGGCATTATTCCTTGACTTGTCAGGTGATATACAATACAAATGGCATTACTACCAGCATCTGTACGTAGCATCCCCACAGGGTGCATGATACCCACAGCGGTTAGGTGCTCTACATGTACCAGGCATTCACTTAGTAAAGGATTACACGTGGATTTCTGGCACATTACAGAGCACACAGAAGCAGATGACAAATATATTACTGCAACTAAACACTTGTGAAGCAATACAGAGAGTGTCCTATACACATGATTAATGCACTACAGACACATCACGGTGTCTGCTTCATATAGTCAAGTATGTAAGCCCCTGACCATTCAAATAAGGTGGCAGTCAAAAGCCCATCTGAAAAGTAAAAACCAAACAAAACAAAAAAACACTTTGTGTGTGTGTGTGTGTGTGTGTGTGTGTGTGTGTGTGTGTGTGTGTGTGTGTGTGTGTGTGTGTGTGTGTGTGTGTGTGTGTGTCTGTATTCTTTTACCCAGGGGTATTCAGATATGCCCTTTAGCCATAGTTAATGATACCTGACTGAAATACCTAGACCATGCCAAAGAATGGCTGCAACTATGCCCTGTCACAAATGCATGTCATCACTTAATGAGTATTTGGCCTACTGAAGGCTCACTTTCACAGTCTGGATATGACTATCGCTATATCCTGCAGTATGACCCTTCAACATGCAGCAAGATATTCCCATTCCCACTCCCCGGATATCCCTAACCAACTCAACACAAAACAGCAACCTAAACTCTACGGTTAACAACAGTAAGAAATAACTCAGCCTACACTGCAACTTCAACATCTACTACTGCATTTACCCAGAGTTCTACACCACCTTAAAGGAGCAGCAGTCCAACTCATACTCAAAATAAAATAAAAATTATATTTCCCTGTATTTGCAGGGGGGAAAGCCCCCATGCACCCCCCCACACCCTCCTGCATTAAGTATACCAACTTCGAGATCACACTACCATGAAGAAAAGGGCATATTTACAGGTACGTTACCATTGCTGCTACTGACTACACGTCAGTAACCTGTATTCGATGTTCCATGGTTCGATGTTGTATAATTTCGATTATATGCACATTCAGCAAACTTGAACTAGCCCTATACATATATATATATATATAGAGAGAGAGAGAGAGAGAGAGAGAGAGGCATGTATATGAATCTATGGCATGTTGTCGAACATTTACATGGTTGAAGCCTATATTATAGACCACACAACATTGAAAAGCAAAATATCAAAAAGAACAAAGAAAGAAAATCAACTTTTATGCAGGGGACAACCCCCCCCCCACACTCCCTACACCCCAACTCTGAGACTGCATGAAAGTGGGGAAAGGACAAAATCCCTCTCCCCACTGTACTGCAAACTTCCACAAGTATCTACCAGAATTTTTCGATATGTTGAGATTTGAGTCAAAAAATGCCATTAGCAAATGTGTTCACCATTGACAGCATTTGAACAAACTCCAGGACCCATACATACATACAAATATATACATATATACATATATATATCGACAGATAGATATAGATATATATATATCGACAGATATATATATATATATATATATATATATATATATATATATATATAAATGTGTGTGTGTGTGTGTGTGTGTGTGTGTGTGTGTGTGTGTGTGTGTGTGTGTATCTTTAAGATTAAACACCTAGGAAGAACATGGCATATCCCTTTCCCATGGCTGTGCAGTCTCACATAATATACTGCAATGTTTCAACTGTTGACCTAACAAAATTGCTCAAAAGATGACATCAGTGTGCCATATATTTACTGTAGCAGAGGGTAGTTCCATTGAGACAGGTAGTCCAACATGGGTTACTGAGAGGGTGTTTGGCTTTCTGAAGTGGAAATATAGGGACCTAGATGTATCTTGTAGATATCTGTCTCATGACCCTGGCAAGGCTAGTAAGGTATTCCTTCCCTGTGTCATGCTGCACTCCATGGTGATGTAGAGATGACTAACTGGAATATGGCATTGGGCAGATGTGTCGAGAGTTGTCAGAGATGTGCAGTAAGGCCGTGATAGTGCGTAAGAGGGCACAAAGCAGGCTGAGCACCCTATAACACAGGCTGCATGGTGTTAGGCATATTTCTGAGCAGTCACACAGAAATACTGTCCTTTACATGTTTTGAGATGTGGCAGAAGGGCAGGCTGTACTTATGTCAGGAATTTGGAAGTATTGATGTAGAGGTTATGATATATTTATTTAGTTATTTATCTACCCACTATTTGTTGACTAGGTTAGTCCCACTAGGTCAGCAGCTTCTTTTCAGGGGAGATCCAAGGTGGTATTTATACTACTAGGGATAATTTGGCCAGGGCATCTAGGAAGTTACCCTACTCTTTTGAGCTGATAGATGGCACTGGAGGGCTCCTACAGCAGCAAGAAAGACGCCTAAGGGAAGCCGTAGTGTCGAAGAGGAGAGAAAAGATATGGAGAGTCTGGAGGTGGAAAGTGAGAATTTGGAGAAAAGTCCTGTTCAATATGGAGCTTCAGAATGTAAACAAAGATTCCTGTGTTGTGGATGTTACAAATGAGCAGTGTTTAGCTGTCTTCATGGAGAAAGAAGTACAAGTCTGTTGAAGTGGTGCAGATAACAGAACTGGCATCAGAAGGACTTGTAGATGATGTTCTGTTAAAAACAAGCAGGGTGATCCAGATGACAGTTCTGCTGTTCCATGGGGTGAGATGGCAGATAACGTTTTCGGAAGTGCTGAGGATAGTGATGTGGAAAAGGAACCAGGTGATGTGGTAGCAGAGAATGCAGTAGTTAAAACTTATGCAGCAGTGACAGAAAGTAAAAGGGGAAATCAGCAACAAAATGAGGTGGTATCTGATTTTGTGGCAGCAGATAATACAGTAACTAAAACATATGCAGCTGTGACAGCAGGCAAAAAACAAAGCAGTAGCAAACTGTGAGTAAAACTGATTTTAAAAAGAAGAGAAAACCAGCTGTAAGCATAGGAACAAAGAGTGTCACTGTAATAAAGAAATAATATGTATGGGACAATTTGGTAAGTGTTCTGAGATTTAAAGCTGAAGAAACTCGGTCTTTCATATGTACTGAGACATTTTGTGACTTAACATCTGAAACTGATGGACTGATGATGAAATTTCTGGAAGTGTGTAAAAAAGGACATTTACCTATGGAACAATTATTTGTTTTCAGGTAGTAACTTAAATGTTAAAAAAATGTGACTGTAGTTTAGAACTGATGAACTGGAAGAAGATGATGTTAAAAAATGCATGTAGGATCTATGTGAAATGGTTAATAATACTGTGAAAGTTAGAGATAAGAGAAACTTATGAAATGGAAGGTGGAGGTTGGAAGCACTTGCAAGTGTTATTCTGTGGTGAGTCATAGATGGGATATTAAAATATGCTGGCCAGCCTAAATTGTGTCTCTTGTGGTGACTTTTTCTCATTTAATTAATAATTCTAACAAGTACAATGTAACCAGTGTGGGGAAAAAGAACATACAGCCAGAAAATGTGTGCCTGAATGTAGGTTGTGTAAAAAAGGGACACTTTTGGATGGATTGTCAAGAGCAAAGATTAAATAATGAAAAAGAAGGGGAAAAAGAAGAAAACATACATAAAGAAGGACAAGAAGAAGCCAGGGGAAGAGGGTGACCTTAGCGAAGAAGAAGAAACTGCAGACGAAGAAGAAAAAATATAGAGGGGAAAAAATGAACAGAGACGGAGTGCATGCATGAAGAGATGTCAGGAGAAGGGATTGATACTAATATATATTTTTTTAATTCTAGTCAGTGAAAAATCTGGTTCTAAGAATCAGGGATTATTTGTACACAAACACAGGAACAAAATAAATTGAGAAAAGAATAAAAATAAGAAATTGAAAATTTGAAAGATTTCCCCTAAACTTACAAAGAAGGAAAAGCAACAATTTTAGAGCACTTTCAGTAGTATTAACAAAAAATCTACTGCCAGTCGGGAAAAGCCGAAAGAAAAACAACAACATTAAGAAGGATATGGATACTGGAATGGCGTGCTAAATGTGATGTGGATGTTATTCTATTAGCGGATGTACTATTCCTGACAAGTGAAGAAAGACTGCAAACAGAAAAACTATAGGGTGGAAAAATAATATGGAACTTAGGAAGTGAATTTTTTTTGGATTGGCTGTGTTGCGTAAAAAACAAACAAACAAAAAAAACAGTGCAAATAGTAGATGTGGCGTTGGTAAGGATGGGAAGGTTAACTGCTGTGGATGTGAGGTGTAGAGAACATGTTTATATTGTTATGGCATTATATGCATATATAACTAGCAAGGAATCATAGATACTCTATTAATAGTCTGCAATCTGATAGCCTAGTATTTACCTATGAAGCTGTGAAACCTATGAATTGTGTATTAATGGGAACAATATCATATATGTCAAATGTTTATATTATCCCAGAAAAATATGAAAAGAGAATTGTGCAATTGGTGGTTTCTTTCAAATGGTGCTCAAGATTAAACCCAGTGAAAAGAGGTGTGTTCTCCATGAGTGAAGATGAAGGGGGACTGGGATTGCTAAATCCAGTTGCTTATTCTGTTTATTTAAACTTACGTAGAGTATTATAGTGGGTAAAGGAAGAGAATGAGAAATTATTAGTAAGAATGTGTAAATATAAGTACAAAAAGTTCTAGGAGATGATGAGAATAAGAAAAGAGAAAAAGAATATGTAAATGAAGAAATTAAAAATAATCAAGAAAAAATACTAGCATGCAAAATAAAAAAATTGATAGTATAGAGAAAGACAGAAGGATGTGACTTAATAATGTGATAAAACAGTATTATGTAAATCCATGGGAAAATTTACCAGAAGTGATTAAAGCCAGTAAAATAAGGAAAAAGTAGTGTTTTAACAAAGATATGGCATCCAAGTCCAAGGAAGTCATTCTTCCACTGTATTTGGCATTCATTAGACCTGTTAGCATTGAGTACAATGCACCCTTTGGTATGTACCTAACCAGGCATATCCAACAAGTGGAACGTCCACAGAGGTTCCTCACTAAAAGAATACCGGGCATAAGTAATATGTCCTATGCAGACCATCTCAAGGCCCTATTCCTGTATTCTGTCTCCCACAGGCTTTTGAGGGGAGGTCTATGCCTGCCATACGGGGCATTGTCAGAACTCACTCTGATGACCTCCTGAATATCCATAAAACAGACAGCACCAGACTTACCCATTCTAAAGACTTAATCCTTGTCTGTGATCTAAACAGGACCTGCTGGAGAGATAGGTATGTATCCCACAGACTACCATGTCTATGGAACAGGCTCCCTAGCCATGTGAAGCAGAGTTCCTCCCTAACCCAATTCAGGTGCAACTTGGACAACTGGATAGGAAACCAGAAATTCATCCCTGGTTTGGCACCTATGTCTCTAATGGACAGAGGTAACCTGTAAATGGTTCATCTCCCAGGCCCCTGCTTGTAAACGTTTCATCTCCCAAGCCCCTGCATACACTTATCAAGGGTTTCAGAACTTGTCAGAGATTTGGGATGCATGGCTAGGCTTAAAAAGACCCTTGTGGTCATTAGCCTAGTAAACACCTATGAACCTATAGTAGAGTGTCAGGATTTCCTAAGGAAACTGGTAATAAATAAGATGTTCATCGTGTTACACTGCTGCAGTCATCACACTTGGGTGATACTGCCGTCAGGCGGTCCTGAAGTCGGCCAGAGTTCCAAAGTCTTGGTCCGGCGTCGGTTGCTGTCGCTTCTTCCCTGACGTCAGTGTGCCAGGGGTATATAAGATGCATTCAATGCCATTTTCTTCAGTCTTTCTTGCCGCGTGGTGCCCGAAGCAGAAGCAGTTTGCAAGTGCCGGTCGGCCGACTCCTGAGATTTTCAAAGTTGAATTTCAGATCCGAAGTCTTCAGTAAAGCTAAGTACCCCGTTGGGAAAACATTTTTCTTGCCTCAGACCAATGTCAGAAAAAGTTAATAATTGTATTTCTTGTGGGAAGCAAATACCTCATAAGGACTTCCACTCTTACTGTATTCCTTGCCTAGGCCCTGATCACGACGTCACTAGTTGTCGGTTTTGTGCTAGATTTAACAAACGCACTATAAAAAGACGTTTTGATTTTTCTTTGCACTACTTTGGCCGAAGGTTCAATTATACTATGCCATCGGATCAACCAACGACTGCAATTCTGAAAAAATGCAAAGACAAGGATAAAGACAGGCATCCGAGGTCCAAAACCGACAACGAAACCTCTTCTAGGCCAGTCGCCGGTTCGCCGGTTCTCAGTGAGGCGCTTTCGCAGCCCCTGACACCCGCTACCTCAGAGCCACAGGCCACCTCCAACTCCCACCTGGAGACAACTAGGCCTCTGGAAACTCAAGGTATTGGGCCTATGGAAACTAATCCCTCAGATGGATCTGGAGCCGCTGGGCAGGCACAGGCTTCTGAAGGTGTTTTCAGACCTTCACAACTTACCATTAAATCAACAGCCAAGACAAAGGTACCATTAAAGACAAAGAAACAAGTACAGCATTCTCCTGGACAGTCCTCCATGCCTAAGAAACAGATGCTTAAAATGTCCGAAGACCTCATTACTCTAATCAGGGGTTCCCATCCCCCTCCTGAGAAAAGGCCTAGGCAGGATACAGACTATGACTCCTCTGATCAGGTTTCCATTTCCTCTGATTCCACATCAGACCAGGGATACTCTTTACCCCCCATGAGGACTCTGATGCTGAGGAATCTATCCCTTCAGCCTCTCCTCCTGAGGATTACTCTTTTGGGGAAACTTTACATACCATGAGGGAACATTTCCATTGGGAAAGTCAGGAATACTCAGAATCCAAGAAAAGGCTCAGGGATTTTATCTTATTGCCTCAGCACAGGCCCCTGGCTATTCCACCTGTACTAGACATTGTGGATGATGTGTTCTCTGAATCCAGCTTATCTCCTGACTCTTTGCCCCCTGCTCCAGCCAAGCCAGATAGGTATTATAGAGTCCCTGACTCTCACAAGTTTCTATACAAAAACCCTTCTGCTGATCCAGAAACTATTTCCCAGGGTCCAAAAGGGGTTAAGGCTTCTATTGCAAAAAATCCAGTACCCTCTGACAGAGATTCCAGAGCTTTGGATAGATGGGGGAAGAAAGTATACACGTCTGCAACTTTAGCAGTAAGAGCTTTAAATTGCCAGTTTCACATGCTTAAGTACCAACAATATTTAATGGCTCAGTTAAAACAGAAAATGCTTGCTAGCTCAGAAGCTCCTGATTGTAAAGAAATGCAGGATTTATTGCATGCAGTTGAACAGGTGGGAAAACATACTCTGCAATGTGGTTTTGATTCTTTAGAGGCCTCTTGTAGAGCTGCAGTTACAGGTTCTGTTATTCGAAGACATGCTTGGTTAAAAGAACAGAGTTTACCTGAACATGTTAAGGCAAAGTTATTGGATGCTCCTTTACAACATGATACCTTGTTTGGTGTTAAGGCAGAAGAGGTGTTAAAGAAAATGGAGGATAAAGCTAAATCTATACAAACAGTTAAGGATTTCTTACAGGTACAGCCACCTTGGTTTAGCAGAAATTGGCCAACAAAAAATTGGTCCTTTCCAGTGTCAGACAGGCCACAGAGAGGCAGATACAGATGCCCAAGAGGCAGATCTCAACCCCAAGGCTCAAACAGACAATGACAGTGGGGCACCTCAACTCCAAAAGGAGGTAAGGACAAGTCTCAAACTTACAGGAAACAGTCACAATGACTTTCCCTTGCGTACGCCAAGCACATCCCTTCTGGAAGCCCCCTTAGGGGGAAAACTAGCACTTTTTTCTCAAAACTGGCAAACAATCACCCAAGACAAATGGGTCCTGAATATTGGGTCTCAAGGTTACAGATTCCACTTCCATACTTTACCAAAGCTAAAAGGAATGCCAGACCTGCCACAAAATCAATGGACAGAGGCACAAAAACAAATTTCAGCCCTCATGGACATCAGAGCTATACAAAAAGTACCACAACAGGAACAAGGACAAGGATTTTACTCAAGACTCTTCCTGGTCCCCAGAAAGGACAAAGCCTGGAGGCCTATACTGGACCTTTCAATTCTGAATACTTACCTGGATATTCCGAAATTCAAAATGTTGACATTACAGCAGCTTCGACCCATACTGGGCAAGAAGGCTTGGCTTGTTACTTTGGACCTCAAAGAGGCATACCTGCATGTCCCTATCAGGCAAAATTGCAGAAGATACTTCCGATTCAAAGCTGGTACAATGCACTACCAATTCTCTGCACTGCCCTTTGGCTTATCTACTGTGCCCGGGGTCTTCACAAAGTGCCTGGCACCAGTAATTGCATTTTGCAGACAAAAAGGAATTCAAATATATCCATACCTGGACGACTGCCTCATTCAAGCAGAGAGAAAGGACATTCTTCTACAGCATCTGGCATTTGTGAAAAGGTTGCTAATTTCTCTAGGGTACACAGTAAATGAAAAGAAGTCAAAACTAGTGCCCTCACAACAGATTACATTCCTGGGTGCCAGCTTAAATACAACGGCCCAGTTGGCTTACCTCACACCAGACAAACAAGTGCAACTAACTCAATATTTTCAACTACTGGCAAAAACGTCCCATCTCCCTGCAAGAAAAATTCTGCAGGCCCTGGGATTCATGGCATCCTGCATACTACTAATACCATATGCCAGACTGCATATGAAGAAATTACAATGTTACCTAAAAAGTGTTTGGACTCAACATTCTCACAGTCTAGAAGCAGTAATTCCAATAATTCCCTGCCTACAACAGGAGTGTTGATGGTGGGCACAGGCATGTCACCTAAACAAGGGTCAGCCTTTTACCCAACCCACAGCCAGGCAAACTCTAACAACAGATGCTTCGGATTACGCCTGGGGAGCACACATGGCAGGAACATGCATTCAGGGCAAGTGGACCACAGACCAGATGCATCTTCACATCAATCAAAAAGAGATGTTGGCTGTTCAAAATGCCCTAACAGCTTTCAAGGACCTTCTACACCCAGGACAACTATTACTAAAGACAGACAACACCACAGTAATGTGGTACATAAACAAACAAGGGGGCACTCGCTCTTATCCCCTATGCAGGCAAGCCATGACCTTGTGGAACACAGCTATAACGTACCAAGTTCACCTGCAAGCACAATTCCTGCCAGGAAAGAAAAATACTCTGGCAGATGACCTAAGCAGAAATATCATGGACCCTCACGAATGGAAATTGAACCCACAAATCTTCAGCAGGATAACACAAAAATGGGGATGCCCAGACATAGATATTTTTGCCTCCCCTCTGAATTGCCAACTACAAAAATTCTGCACAAGGACTTATCACAAACAAGCATGGAAAGTGGATGCTCTTCTGTTCAGCTGGAAAAACTTAAAAGTCTATGCCTTCCCACCACTGCCTCTCCTTTCAAAGGTACTCCTAAAAGCCAGACAAGAAAAACCACAGATGATCCTGATTGCTCCAGACTGGCCACACCAGCACTGGTACCCTGTCTTAAGGAACTTGGCTCAGGGCCCACCATGGATTTTGCCCCAAATTCCACACCTTCTGACTCAACAAAACAATCAGATCCTGCATGGTCAGCTCAAAACCCTAAACCTGGCTGCATGGCAGATACTTTAGTCAAACAGGCAACACCTCTCTCTAAAGTTGTTATGGATGTCATTTTGGAGGCCAGGAGGCCTAGCACCAGGAAAGCTTACTCAGAAAAATGGAAGAGATTCTGCACCTGGAACCAGGCTCACAGTCTTGACCCTCTTGTTCCAAACATTCCTCAGATTTTACAATACTTAACTGAGATGCTGGACAGAGGCCTATCCTTTTCATCAATTAAGATTCACGTCTCTGCCATTTCTGCACATTACAACACAGATCCTCCTTTATTCTCTCATCCCTTGCTAAAGCAGTACCTCAGAGGGGCTAAAAACATAAGACCGCCCTGGAGAGCACCAACACCAACTTGGGACCTCAATTTCATTTTGGAAAAACTGACCCTACCACCTTTTGAGCCAGCCAATACAGCCGATCTAAATTTTTATCATGGAAAACAGCTCTGCTCCTGGCAGTAACTTCAGCACGAAGAGTCTCAGAGCTACAGGCATTAATGGTAGGGGAACCTTTTATAATTTTTCATCAGGATAGGGTATCTTTAAGGACAAACCCTACCTTCATGCCAAAGGTGGTATCTAGTGTGGCTCTTAACCAAACCATCCATTTGCCTACTTTTTATCCAAACCCCCAAAATAAAGGGGAGAAACTTCTGCATTCTTTGGACATACACAGGCAGCTACGCTTCTACTTGGACAAAACAAAAGCTTTCAGGAAAACTGATCAACTGTTTGTAGCATATGCTGCAGGATCAGAAGGCAAGGCTATCTCAAAGCAGACTATATCCAAATGGATAGGACACTGTATTCAGTACTGCTACACACAGCATGGAAAGTCAGTCCCTAATAACATTAGGCCTCATTCCACCAGGGCAACAGCCACTTCAGCAGCCTTTCTCAGAGGAGTACCTACCAAGGAAATTTTGGAGGCTGCAACTTGGAGTTCAGTGCACACCTTCACCAAGCATTACCACCTGCCTCTTTACTCTAAATCCAGAGCAGGATTTGCCACTGCAGTTCTGCAGAGCCTCTTAGCCAATCCTAACTCTTTATAGACCAGCCACCCAAACTTAGCTTTGGGATTCAACCCAAGTGTGATGACTGCAGCAGTGTAACACAATGAACATAGTACAGATTTGTACCTACCATAAATGAAGATGTTCGAGTGTTCACACTGCTGCAGTCCAGGTTACCCACCCTCCATCCCCTCTGAACTAGCTGGACTTATCTATACCCTTCTATCCTATACAACCTTTGGGGTGCATTTGCTGGTAACTGAAGGTATTGTTTTTATTTTATATGTATATTTTTGATTATCAATATGTATTGCCTACCCACTTGGGGGAACCTGACATCTGGGGCAAGAAAAACTGAAGAAAAATGGCGTCGGATGCATCTTATATACCCCTGGCACACTGACGTCAGGGAAGAAGTGACAGCAACTGACGCCGGACCAAGACTTTGGAACTCTGGCCGACTGCGGGACCGCCTGACAGCAGGATAACCCAAGTGTGATGACTGCAGCAGTGTGAACACTCGAACATCTACATTTATGGTAGATACAAAACTGTACTTTACCAGTAAAGGGGAATATGCCATATAAAAGGGAAGTTGAAATAGTGTGTTTGTTAGAAGAAGACACAACAGCGTATGCTTTTTGAAATGTAAAAGAATGGTTAAACTCTCAAAAAAAGTTGTGTGAATCTTTTTTTTTTGATAATATTAATGACACAAAGAATATAGATATGAATACGATTACGTGTGGATGCTATAAGAACAAGAAGAAAGACTATGGGAGAAGGATAGATAAGAATTTATTTTATGTAATATGGATTATTCAGAGTGAAAAATTGAATGAAATTTTGTTGAATATGAAATGGATTTTTCCAAATATATTGAGAAAAATTAGATTGTGATTGTGGAAGGAGAGGGGGTCATTTTGGGAAGAACAACAATAAGGATATTAGGATATTATAAAAATGATAGATAGTAAAAAATGGAAATGTGTGTATATATATATATATATATATATATATATATATATATATATATATATATATATATATATATATATATATATAAATATATGGGTCTACTTTGACCCATTCAAATTATGTTTCAACGAAACGTAAAGAGACAAACTCTTTTTCGCGAAAGTGCATTTTCACGAAAATGCACTTTCGCGAAATGCAAATAAACCGAACCCCCTCCCCTCAAAAAAACATAACATGAACCACATTTATGCAGGGGATCAAGCCCGGCTGCGCCCCCTACTCCCTCCCTACTTTTATATTCTCACTCCGGGATCACACTACAGTGGCCCCCGTTGCTGTTCGCTTAGTTGCCTTTTCATGAAAATGCATTTTCGCGAAAATGCACTTTCGCAAAAAGGAGTTAGTCTGTTTACATTTTGTTGAAATGTAACTTCGATGGGTCAAGGTAGACCCATATATATATATATATATATATATATAGATATATATATATATATATATATATATAGATAGATATAGTAGATTGTGTAAATATTTTTTATGTTGTGTTCAATAAAGCAATCCTACTCTTTTCGATAGGTGCCATGAGATCTTTCAAATCCAGCTGAGCTATCGCTACCTTAAGTAGATGGGGCCTCAGTTTAACATCTAATTGGAAGGACCATACACTCAGTAATACAGCACCCCCCTTATGCTGTATTATATTGTCAGCAATAAGTCTACCTAGTGTGGGAATAGAACTCACAGCCTTCTAAACCAAAGGTGAGTGTGCTACCTGTTGCTCCACTAACTCTGACAATTTGTGCTAAAATATCTGTATAGACATTAATCTGATGAAGCATAAGCAGTTCAAAGGCTTTGCTCTGAGCAGCAGTTTATACTGACAAGTGTGCATACTATGTTTCCTGTATATCTAACAGACCAATAGCATATAAAGGCATACATTGCTACCAAACTGCATTGTTTACATAACATATGAGAGAAACATGTAAACCAGAGAGACAATGTAGAAACATCCACTACATGGACATGTATGTTACATATGAAGGCACCTATGTACACTTCCATCAATGGGTGTGGACACAGCCATGTAGTCATAGTTTATATGTTCAGAGTCAGACAGAAAAAGCTGTACTGGACCTATGCATGGTTTATGAGATGTCTACCAACACCCTGTAAAAAAGGGTCCAGTAGTTACAGAACTCACGCGTGAGAACCAACATGTGTCTAATAGTTGCCAGTCTGTCCTGGATGTGACCCTTTAGTTTCCACATTTTGATAGAAAAAGGTTATGAACCTCACATGCAATGAACAAGTAGATTATTGTAATTGCCCCAACAGGTATCTTATGTTCCAGCTATGGTGTGAACAGTTATGTGTGAGCCTATAAGGCACTGCAAGTGTACAGTTCTGCAATATGCTACTGGCTACACTGAAATCTCCTGATGATACAGTATTTAATAATTCAAGGCTGTCTTCTTGCAGTAAGTAGCTTTCCATGTCCAAAAGTGACCGACCTATGTGGTGTCATTGACACAACAGGAAACACAATCACCTTGAGTGCTGGAAGACCAGCAGGCTGTGGGTTCTATTCCCACTTCAAGTGATTGAAGTGGGAATAGAACCCACTTTAAGTGACTGAATTGCTGACACTGCACTGGAGCATTAGGGGACTGCTGCATTCATGAATGTGTTGTCCTTCAAATGAGATGTTAAACTGAGGTCCCATGCTCTGCTTGATTTGGTGGAAGTTTAGGTTGGTGTAAAAGATCCAATGGCACTATCAAAAAGAGTAGGGGAGGTTCCCTGATACTCAGGTCACATTTTTCCTAATAGTATAAATAATAACATGGTTCTCCCATGAAAAGAGGTCATTAGCCCAGTCAATAAAAAGGATAAATAAATAAATAAAAATGCCATAACAACAAAGAGATGTGAGGCTGCACTATTGTGGCTCGGTGCATCCTGGAGTTCTCCTACATCATAAATGTCTTGTGTGGGACCAAAATACCCAGTGGATAATGAGAACAAGTACTCATTATCTTCCGTGGCAGTAGTTATGAGTGAACTTTTAGCAAATATCCCTGAAATGCACTTAGAAAGCATTTATTACTACCAGAGTCTGCATCATCCTAAATAATATGAGTGGAAATGTTGTCAACTGCCTACAGAGCATTTTTCTCTCTAGTACCACTCTGTCTCACAGAATAATTAAGCTAAGCAGTTCATAATGTGCTTACGGAAATGGAAAATGGTAAGTACACTGCCTGTAATATCTCTACAAGTACAGAACACATGCATGGCTGTGACATTTCTGCAAACTTAGCATAGCAGTGATCTGCACCTTTACAGGTATTGGTGACATAGCAGAAGATGTGTTTGTGGATTTGCTGTTGATGTGGCTGTGATGCCCGTGCCCTGGCCCAGCAATCAAGGAGCCTCAATCCTCACCACTAACACTAGAGAGGGCATCTCATATATATGAGGAAAGGATAACAAATACACACAGTAAAGTGAAATTTCCCTTAAGAGCACACAGACATCACAGTCAGCCCGAGGCTGGTCACACCCTTGCTCCTCAGGTCACCAATAAGAATCCCCACTGGCACAACTATAGGGTCCAGATCTTAGGATAACTGGGCAAGCTAAAATCTTCAGCACCCTCTGTCCAACCAGTGCTTCATGTCCCTGCCCAAGTAGCTGACACACACTTTGAGATAAGTTTATACAACCACACAGACACTCCTGGGGAAAGCTGGCACAGGTTCTCCAGCTGTGCCCCTTTTACCCAGACTATATGTTAGTAATTACCGCCACCACCCAGCTAATATTATCAGCTACCCAAAGGTCCTTAAAAGGGTGTCCAATTATTACTATCCAAATGGTAAGTGTGACTAATCAGTCAAAGCTTATTAGAGTGGCTTTGTACAATAAACTCTATAAATATGCAATGTACTCTAGAGCTTAACTTATCTCTACACAAAACCAGCCACAGTTAAAAGGTTTTAAAATATTTAATAATAAATAATTAAAACCAGAAGACAATACTTTCTACTACAGTCAGTGCTAGTCAAATGTTCAGAGATCACACAGAAATACTTAAAATAAATCAGTAGTACTGTTCTGACATCACAGAAAAACACAGTCTAATATTTCTAGCTTATAGCTATCTACAAGAAAACACACTTCTAAAATAACTTACTTACATAGAGCAACAGGCAGTGCTGTGAGTTGGATAGTCAGACAAAAATGCTTAATACCTTCTGATTCTCTGTGTTTAAATTGCTATTGCAGTTCTGATAAACAATGCATCATCTTTTACACTTTCCTGGTGTTCCCAGGCTGACAAAAACTGCATTTACATTATTTTACACTTAGAGCAATAAAGGACATTCCACATGTAAATTCTGATCATTAACTTTAGCCTTAAAACAATAGGCAGGAAGCCTTCATCTAGCCAAACCAGAGCTGAATTTTAAAACATCAAAGGCAGTGATGAAATAATTTTAATTTCAAAGGACCAACAAGAAATGCTTGACTTAGCTTTCTTTACAGCAGATGGCAATGCTGCCACATTGTTTTAAGTTCAACATTCATATTTGCAAATGATAGAATTATCTGCACAATTCTATCTGGCTAGGCTGGCAGTTTTCACCCATCTCTACCAGTCTTCACAGCGGCATCGCTAGTGTACTTAGCAGAGACAAGGAACATAAATGCCATCATAAGCACTGATTGATGTTGTTATGCATGATGTCTGTGCTACAAGATACAATACACCTACTTGGTCTTAAGTTCATAAAGATGTGTAAGCAATGTTGTGCAATATTAAACATCAGGCACAAACCTAGTGCATCTAACCCGGTACAAAAAAGGATAAATAAAAAAAAACATGGCTGCATGATACATGGCATAGGTTCCTCATCAAACATGAAATGTATATGTAATGCATATATATGCAAAAGGCAAACCACTGGCATGTATGTCTGTCAATGAGAGCTCCACACCTGTAATGGGTACAGACACTTCAAAAAACAAAGCCCTTAACCAATATAATATCAGGAACAGCTACCAGAGGAATGCCAAAACCACCTCATTGTCTGTGTGCTGTAATTTTGCTGTTAGCCCATCACTGGTACATGTGGCTTTTACCGTAATGGGATATGCTTTCTTTTAGGCCTTGTCATAACAGAGTTTGCACGCAGTGTTGATTCATCCAAGTTCACCTACAGCATCCATTTCTCAAGTAGTCAGCTGATCCTGCAGCTGGTTACAGGCATTCCTTTGCCTGTACCACTCAACATTGTGCGATACAACTAGAAAAAGTAAGTCACCTGAAAGTGAACATTATGAATATGATTCTGAATTTAATTTTTTGATTACATAATAATCTGTTGGCAGTGTTTACAATAAATTAGATTTTGATTTTTTTTGTCCACCTGCTTACCGTTGACTTTGGCTCCTGTTCTTCTCCTGCTGGTATCCTCCCACAGTGCAGCTGCAATGAGGGGAACCACAGTGTGAGCCTTAAAGCCGTTCCAGTTGGGCCCTATCCTTTTGGATTAGAACAGCTTCAATGGCTACATCAGCCTGATTACTCCAGTGAATGGGAAGTGAAGCGAGGGAACCAAGGTCATCACACTTTGACCAAGCTTTGATTATTCCTAGCCTTAATCCTCCCATGCTGACATATTCTGAGATGGCTGGGCAGACAATGAGGTATGCTGTTAAAGATGTGTCCATCCTGGGCCTTAGACAGCCATGCCTCCTCAGCTATCAATTTGTTTCTGGCATGACGATCACCCCAGTCCCAGGCTCCACAAGAGCTGATGGGTAATCTGCCGCATCAACATGTTCCCTCTTGCCCATCTACCCAGCCTGCACCATCAACTGTTCAAGCAGCTAATTGTACTAGCATCACTTGGGCCATTATAAGGGATTCATTGTTTTATGTCACTGGGGAAGGCTTAGATTTCTGAATGTTTCTATAATGTGATCACTAAATTTTTATAAGCATGTCATTAAAAGGTTTAAGTGCCAATATAAATGATTTTAACAATGAGAAAATATTAAAACTACTACTATCACCACCAAACGTGTTTAAATAAAACATTAAGTTTTTTTATGTCTGCTGTACGGTAACAGTTGTGGATGCTTTGGCTATCATAGTAGTGCATATAGTGGCATGTATATTTCTGATGTGATATGGTTCCATAGAAATATTATATTTCCACCCACTGATTGCCTAAGGGTAAATAAAAATAATTGTTTTAATTGAATGTGAAGAAATGTTCTTTCCTGTGAGACAGTAGCAACCATGTTGTTAGATGGCATGCATTAATAACAAAGTATTATCATCCATTAAATTGTGCCACTTTCTTTAATGAGGACCACTCTCTGAACAAGTTGCATCCATGAACAGCAGGAAACAATGGAATAACACAGTATGCTCAATGGCAGAGCAGTGCGCATACATGATATGTAACATGTCTGTGTGCTGTATGTGCACAATCTGAAACAGTCAGATATGTAAATATTCACCATACATAATATGGGGTAAGTACACATGTTCATGAAAGGCTGAAAAAGCCAGCACACCAGAGGTAGGGGCAATCCTAATGGTCAGGAAGGAAGAAGGGTAAAACACAGTGACATCAGCAAGGCGGTGTAATGTTTATATGCACAGCTGGTATAGCATGATGCAGACGTCTCAAGTAACAGGCAACATGCATGTGACTCTTGGCCTTCCATATACAGTATAACACCAAAAGCAGATGTTTCTGCTATGTCAGACCTAGCCAAAATCACACACTCACACACACACACACACACACACACACACACACACACACACACACACACACACACACACACACACACACACACGCACACACACACACACACACACACACACACACACACACACACACACACACACACACACACACACACACACACACACAAACAGACTGCACAAACATATATTATGATACTTATCAGGTCAATGAAGTATGTTATTGTTCTAAATCACCAACAATGAAGTGTACTTTCTTTTAGCAGCCTGTGTGTCCAAGATTATAGCAGCATTTGAACAGTAGAAACAAACACCATGATAAACAATGCATAATTTTAAACATAAGAAACCTTGCTTACACATAAATGCTTTTTAATGTGGTTGTCTATAATTGCATAAATCTGTGATGTACTTGAATCTACAAGCAGCATGTAATGGAATTAGATTTGCTGGGCAATGCTACATATTTGTGATGCATATGCAACCACGCACTGATAAGGACGTATCCAGTGTATGGAGGAGTGAAGTGTTAGATGGTAGTGATTCTCAGTATGTGCATCATGCAAAGTGCAAGTGAAATGTGCCAGCATATCAGAGCAACTTTATTATTTTCATTATGAATTTGTTAACTGGGGTAGAGCACTGATCCCAGTGGCCCCATTGCAGTCTCAGCCTAGGGAGAACACAATAGTTACATGATATTATGTACAGAGTAAATGACAAAATGCAATAAATATATATACACATATACACACACATACGTAGACATGTGTGTGTGTGTGTGTGTGTATCTATCTATATATGTGTATATATATATATATATATATATATATATATATATATATCCCTGGCCAATCTTCACAGTTTAGAACATACAAGTTCTAATGCTCAGCTGAAGCTCAGATACTCTCCTTCAAATCTGATCCAGTAGTTCTACAACCTACCATCCAGATTGTGTATGTTAATGTCCGATTGCATTACTGTTAACTTGAATACATGTTTAGACTGCTCGCACACCACTGAGTGGAACCCCTGCTCTACTCCTTCCCCATATTTAGCGTTCTCCTACCTTTACTTCACAATCTACTATCCCATATCCTGGTCCTTTTCCTTCTGTCACCTTTATCAAATTGGCCCCCTGTACTCACTCTCACCACCCTGCCACTCAACACTGTTCTGCATCTATTAAGTACTCTCTGTTCTAGTTGTGTCCTTTTTTTGTCGTACGTCTGTGCTTGCCACTCTTCTTTAAAAGTCTCCCTTAGCTACTGTTAGCATTGTGCTACTAATTACAACACCTCACTAGCATTACTTATCCTCTTTTATTCTCCTCACTTACTGCAATGGTTGCAAACTTTTTTCTTTCAGTTTTCCTTTGCAATGGTTCTGCCCTGTTGCTTAACCAGTTTTAGTACTTACATCTCCACTGATTTTTTTTTTTCTGTGCTATCTGCTGTAACCCACTCTGTTCGCCTGCCCTGCCCCCAAATCTCACCCACCCCACTATCCCTTGATTTAAACAACTCCACAAGACACACACCCTCAGCAATTCATCCAATCATATCAGTCACACACATAACTGCCAATTATCCATATACTAGTACACTGATTACTTTTTTCTTAACCGCACTACAACCACTCCCTATAGCAAGCACATCCTCACTTGTCACTCTATATACTATACACCAAAACAAAACATAACTCCAAATTACATACGCACTGTTGCTTTAACATCTTCTTCTACTCACTCTGCTAATAACATCTTACCTTCTAACTTGCTATCAAACTCTACAGGCCATAACTATCTACTCCTCCACTAACCCACTCAAAACTCCACTCCACTCTCCATTAAACAACATAATCATATCTCCTTACCTTTTTAGAAGCTCCTACACAGACCTGTTTATATTTAAATATGCTCACTCTCAGTATATCCCACATCTACAGCTCAAATATGTTATACCAGTTACCAGGCTCTTACACCTATTCCTAGTCAAGTCTAGTCTGCTCAAGCTAAGTGGTAATATACATCCTAATCCAGTACCTCAACCACGTAATCAATCGCCTCACAATACAAACCTCACTCACCAAACACCACTCTTCTGCCTCACAGTAGCTCAGATCTCCTACTATTAGACAGGAACCTAAGAAGCATACTTAAAAAAAGTCATGAGTTTCATGCAACTATCACTCATTATCACTATTCTATGAACCTATGAACCTTATTACCCACCTTCAACTAAATTCCAGCAAACACGTTATTATAATAGCTATCTATAAACTCCCAGCATGTAGGAAAAACAATCAAATGCTAAAGGAGCGGGTTTAACAACATGTAAGAGACATTAAAATAAAACCTATACATAGTGCCTTAGCACAACACTTTCCCTAGTCATCATTTTATGTTTATGGTACTTCAAGTACTGCATTTAACTAGAAGGGGTGGTGATATATTTCTGTTGACCTGCAAGCTGATTAGGCACCCAGTTTGAATACATTACTGCCACTAAAACCAGTGCTAAGGGAGCACAGACCCAAGAAATGATTTTGATTGGTCACCATTTTAATGAATGAAATGGGTGTATTTAGTAGGAGCTTTTGATTGTGTTGATTTCATTGGTTATTTTAACATTTTAACTGAAATTTCTTACACTGTTTTAATGGATTTGATAAAGAGTTTACACTCAAAAGCTCTCATCCTTTCACCTTTTAATAAACATTTTATACTGCCGTGGTGGACCAACTGGGTTATTTTACATTTGGATTATTTGCTGTGTACTGGTTTGGTCCTTTGCTTCTGCTCCTCTTGGTTTTCTTAGTTTGTAAACTATAATAATAGGGGATTTTAATGTGGATTGGTCCGCCTACTCATCAGAAATCCCCTCCAATTTTATCAGCCTCCATGGTTTCTATCAAATTATACAATCGCCTACCAAATTTGACAAGCATGGCAAAAAAAATAAAAAATCAATCCTTCACTGGATACTCACAAATAAACCCTCACTCTCTCACTGATCAGGCTCTGTCCTTGACTGCCGAAATGATCATCTACCCACCTACCTCCTTAGACAACAAATCTATCCTACTAAAAATATTACTTACAAACGTGTCCACAACAAAAGGCATTTTTGCCCTGAAGTTTTCAAAACCATTCTGCAACAATGTGACTGGTCCCCTTTAAAACACCTACACCTAGACTTGGCTGTTGAATATTTTAATGATAAATTCATCAATATACTAAACAACCTCGCTCCCCTTAAGAAGATCTGTGCTAAATCTAAATACATGCCATGGCTTACCAATGGGACTAAGGAACTCCTAAAGCAGAGAGACAGACCATGGGACCTATACCATAAGATCAAAAGTCAAGATTCCCTCCACACATGCCATCAATCACACAACATTGTCAAAAAACAAATCAGACAAGACAAAAACCTTTACTATATGTCCATGCAACAAAAACACCAAAGCAATCACCAGAAATTCTGGGGTGCCATTAAACAACTACTTACAACTGGACAGAACACAACCCCATCTCCAGCCACTCCAAATACCACAGATAGTATAGCCACACAATTTAATTCACACTTTATCAACTCTATACTCTCCCTAGTAAAAACAACAACAAGACCCCTCCTATCTATCCCCAGCATACTAGGCAGTTCTCTCAGTGCCTTTACAATCAAACCAGTTCAAACTAACATCATCAAAAAAATATCTGCCCAAACTTAAGCCATCCTGCCTCACAGCTAACCAACTCTCCAATGAGTTTCTACAGTTAGCAGCAGACTCCATCTCTTACCCTATATCTCTCCTAATAAACCCGTCCATTACTGAGCAATATGTTCCCAAACTCTGGAAAGTCTTCTATATCATCCCCCTCCACAAAGGTGGCCCTCTACAGAGTTCTAAAACTACAGGCCAATTGACAATCCTCCACCCATAGCCAAAATTCTTGAAACATCCATACACAGACAACTCCTTAACCACCTGCTAAGTAATAATCTCCTATCTGCATCGCAACATGGCTTCAGACCTAAACATAGTACCACCACTGCCCTTGTCAGCTGGGGCTATATCATATATTCGAAATTCCAAAATATTGAACACCATAAGCTCGAACTTGGAAGTTCGAAATATGATAGCATTGAACGTTCAGAATAGCAAATTTTTTCCCAGGGAAAAAATTCGCTGTTCCGAGAAACATACACACAACACAAGCACACCAAAATAAATAAACCACACACATACACTTAACAAAACCCTACTTCTAACCCTACACTAAACCGTACATACATTCCTATCTATCCACTAACCTTAACCCGCACCCTAACCCTAAGGTCCGTAACTATCGCACCACTGTGGAGGAAATAGTGAAGCCATAGAACAGCCCACCAAACTCTTGCCCTAGGTAAGAATTCGATGCTCTGCGGCTTCGCTATTTTCATCCTTCGATGTAGTGGTTTCGATATTATAACATTCGAAGATTTGCAATTTTGATGTTATAATATAGACCCTGTCAGCTTTACAGACTCAATAAACAATCTAAGAAATGATAACCAGCTCGTCTCTGCAATTTTTCTTAATATGTCTAAGGCCTTTGATACAGTGTCATACCAAAAGCTGCTAAAAGAACTAGCTACTTTAAATCTAACCTGGCCTGTCCTCTTCTGGTTTCTCAGCTACTTAACTGACTGCCAGCAGGTAGTTAAGTGGCAAACTGAACTATCCACCCTACTACCAGTCTCAGTAGAAGTACCCCAAGGCTCAATTCTTGGTCCAGTCCTTTTCAGCATATTCACCAATAGACTAAGTACAGCCACCCAGCATGCAACTATTGTTTAATACTCTGATGACTCCTCCCTCATATGCTCAGCTCCCTCCCTACCAGAACTCCAACAAACAATCCAACAATCTCTCCAGGACATTGAAAAATATCTCTCTGACTCAATTTATACTCAATCCAAATAAAACAAAACTTATGCTCTTCACTAATAGTAAAGCACCTGATAACCAAACCCCTTTGACGATCTACTCAGCCAATAAAACTAAAATAGAACCTGTCCAGCACGCCAAACTCCTTGGAGTTACAATAGAGACCAACTTAAAATTTGACAAGCATCTCACTCTAGCTATCAAAATGGTCCACATTAAGCTTAATTCATTATACAGACTCAAGCCTTACCTAACCGATGCCACTAGATGTTCCATAGCAAGGACTCATCTACTCTCTACCCTCCTTTATGCCTCACCAATATTCACTAACCTCAGAAAATCAGACTTAAACAAGCTGCAGTCCTGTTATAATAAAAACGCAAAATTTGCTACTAACTCACAGATCACATCAGTGCACAGCACTTTATAAACTAAATTGGATCAAGCTACCTCATCTTCTATCTCTGAAGCAACTAACATTCGTTCATTCTATCTTACACCATCCAGAGTACTGTCCATCACTTAAGAACTTAGTTCAGGCCTACTCAAACAACAGAACACTAAGATCCTCCAACAAATTACTGCTTACAGTAACTAAACCTAATAACTATCACGGCAGTTCTATATTCTCCCACCAAATATCCAAGTCCTGGAATTCCATACCTCAAATGATACTAAACACTAGCAATACATCCAAATTTAAAACACTGCTTAAGGAACATTACTCTAACACCTGGTTCTGCTCCTGCACTAACCTAGGTTGATCTATTCTGTCCATCCCTTTTCTTTGAACCATAATTATCTTTTCTGTTTTTGTATTCTAAGCTGCTTTTTTCAGCACCCACCAAATTTCACCTTCTGTCTACCTACCTTTAATTCACTACTCCTAAACTCATTCCCTCCAGTACAACTCTTTTGAGTGTATGCCTTTAACTCCTAGTGGGTGTGGCCTGAGCTTTTAAAAATTAAGTTATCACCTTACAATTCTAACAAATACTCATTGACAGAGGTCAAATATCAATATAATTGCATTTGCCATCATTTATGCTTCAAAATAAAATATTCTGATACCTTGCATGTAGCATGGTTTTGGAATTATTAATGCAAGTATGAACAAGTAATATTTGATGCCTAGAGGAGCAGTAGGAGGTAACTGCAGATGCACCTGTAGGTGTCACTCGGATGTAATGTGAGTATTGTAAAATTACTATGTGTTTCTGATATTGTATTGCATGAATTTGTATGTAATTTTATAAAGGAGCTTTTCTCCCTGGACCTCTACTGAAAACAGGCCTCTGGCCCAGTCGGACATCCCCAGTAAACAAATGGAAAATAAAATTAGTGAGTGAAAAAAACAATATAAACATGCATTATAAATTGAGTATAAATCAGAGTTGGCATGCTGAAGGAATTACAATCAAAAATAGATTCAGAGCAAGGTATATAGATAGAACAAGGAAATGAAGAGGTTAAGGTATATGAAAAGAGAGTTAGCAGTTGTATTTTCCTAGAGTTGTAAATATACAGTTACAAGGTGTAGAGAAAATGGATGGCTTGTTTTAGCTCTCAGCATATGAATTGCATAGAGGGGTACAAAGCAACAAAAATAACTGCACATCTGGGCTATTTAGGTTTATTCATATCAGGATGACTACATGTGGTATCAGAGTGTAAACAAAGGAAGTGAAACAAACTAAGAGAGAGAGAGAGAGGAGAGAAATGCCCAAATCTTAACTCAATTTGCTGAATGAGAGTGTGGACATATGTTCATCCACTACCACTATATTTTGCCTGTGATAACCTGTGGCATGCCTCAAGACAGACATTTGTTTAAGGAACAGACATGCTTATGATGGCCATTGTAATATCACATGTGCAGTGACCTTTCAAGATGGCAGGCAAAAATCTAGAGAGGCTTAAGTGGTTGGCTATATAAACTACCTATCTTATCCATTAGGCAGTCTCATAAAAAGTCTGTTGTTGCAGTAGAGAAAAGGTATGCTATAATTCCACAAACAGACATGCAGTGAACTATATTAAATGCGGCTGTGTGTTGTAATTAAATATTGATACAGTATCGCAGAAATGTGCTTTACCACAAAGTCCATTTTACTAAGATTTTCATATATTTTTTAACAATGTCAAAATTTATCCAACCCCTAAACACTTGCATTATCCCCTATAATGTCCAGCCTTTCCTCCTCCTCCCCTCCTTAAACCTTACAGTAATGTCTTGACAATCTTTTTCAAACTCTTTCACCACTTGCCTGAGTTACCATGCTCTATATCTTTTAATTATCATCTGTCACTCCCTAACATGGCCAGTTATCTCTGTCCCACCCTTGTTCCAGTTTGCCATCATCAGGTCTAATGTAGACTCTACCCTCTCACTTTTTACCATCTCACTCCTAGCTCTCTTTTCCTGACTAAGCTAACATCCATGTCCTATATGGGACTTCTGGCATGTTCTCTATTTCCACTGCACACTGCCTGTGCTTTCCTCTAAACTTCTCTCACTATCAAACACTTCCAATTTTATGATACATCATAGCCCCTTCATTACCATATTTCCAGTATTTCTCCCTCCCATGTCTCCCCTCCTCAGAGATCCTTCTTGAGTTAGATACCCACTGGTGGAGTGGATTGATCGGCCTACCATATACTTTCTATAGTAATTTTAAACCCTCCATCACTATTCCTGCTTCCTTTCCCTATTTGTTCTCCAGTGTTATTGGCAGCACTCTTTTATATACTTTTTCAAACATCTATATTGGGCACTTTTCCTTTTCACTGTCTACAAACTATTTCATTTCTCCATTTCCCTTTTCTGATGTAGCCATTCTTTTTGGCCAGCCTCTTCCTTTTTTAGTTTCCCCATCTCTCCTTTCCTACTGATCCATTAGTTCCCAGTGCAGCTTTTATCTGCAAATACTCCCAAATTCTCATTCATACCCTGGTGGTACATATTTTACCTATTCAGAAGGCAACATACTTTTGCCCTACTTTTCCTACCACCTGCTTCATATGCATAATCTCTTTGGCCTGTCTCTTAGGGTCACCAAGGATGTTACCACCCACTCTAAATTTCCTCATCTTGCATATTCTTTTCTATACCTCCCTACTTACAGCTGCCCTTTACCCCTCTTGACTGCCATCCATGCCTCTTTCACGATCACTTCTTCTCTTCTGTTGCTCTCTAGACTTTTCTGCTCACTCATCCTCCCTCCATTCTTCAACTTTTCCAACTCAGCCCTAAGGACCATGCCACATAAACATGTTCCCTAAAACAAAACAAACCATACTTCCAGTCATTTTGATCCTTGGGCCTGCCTTATTCCAGGTACTTGCCATCATTTCCATCTGCAATTTGTCCACTACTCCTTTTTTATCTGTGATTAGTATCATATAAAAATCATCTTAAACAGAATCTCCTTCTTTAGTAATGCAGCCTTACTACAGAAACTCTCTCTCTTCATAGTTTCATAGTTTCATAGTTTAGTACTAGGCTATCTGCCCTGGGGCATTTGTAAGCCTAGCCACAGTGATGTGGCTTTTGCCACCCCATGAAATGGTACAAAAATGTACAGAATAAATTTAGAATACTGTGCCTCTGTCTAGTAGTGACGCAATGAAGGTCCCCTTATATAATAGAATTAGTTTACTGTGCCCCTGTCTAGCAGTGACACAGATGTGACCCCTGGGGTAAACTTACAATCTCCCATCCACTCATCAAGATTTCTCTTGAAGAGAGTCAGTGAGGGGCTCTGCCTAATATGAACTGGGATCTTGTTCCAAAGCATGGGAAGCCTCTGGGTTATGAATCTATTCCTCCAGCATGTCCTATTCATACTTGTGCCGAGGTTTAAGTCTTTAGCTCTCGTGGTCCTGATGGATTTGGATTTTTTGAGATGGAGCATGTCCATCAGATCCTGATTGGACATGGCCTTGTACGTCAGGCAGTGATCACCTCTGAGCAGGCGGTATGCTACTGAATAGAGCTGAAGTTTCTTTAGTCTGGCAGAATAAGACATATGTTGGAGACCCTTGATCCTCTTGGTGAGGTACTTTTGTGGTCTCTCCAGCTGTTGCAAATGCCGGGTGAGGTACATACCAAATGGGGCATTGTACTCAATCATGGGTCTGATGAGGGAGGAGTATATGGGGTACAATGACATCCTTGGATCTGGATGTGAATCCCTTCATGATGAGGTATGCAAGGTAGAATGTTTTTCTAACCACTTTGGCAATGTGGGTGTCAAATGAGAGGTCGCTGTTGACTTGGGTCCCTAGGTCTCTGATTACTTTTTCCGTACTCAGTGGGTTGCTGTCTATGTGATAATTTGTGGGTACTTTGTTTTTCCCAAAGGGGATGACTATACAATTTTTGGCATTTAGTTTAAGGCCGTGACTCCAGCACCAGTTGTCCGCTTCTGTGAGCCCTTTTTGTAGGATGTATGTGTCCGCTGGTGTATCGACTATGGCGCCTAGTTTGCAGTCATCTGCGAACTTTGTCAGCCACAACCCTCCCATGTTTGCTTTAACATCTGAGAAATAAATGCCGAACAAGAGGGGTCCCAGAACAGATCCCTGTGGGACACCACTTGTGACTGGCTTTGAGTCTGACATTGCTCCAGTGATTTTAACTTTATGTGTTTTGTTCTTTAGCCAGTTTGCAACCCATCTAGTGACATAAGGGTTTACGTTTAAGCTGTTGAGCTTATCTATGATGCCTGAGTGGGGTATTGTGTCGAAGGCCTTAGCCAAGTCCAGGTAGGCTGTATGGACTGCTTTGCCCTCATCAATGGCTCTAGTGACTGTTTCAAAAAAGTCAACCAGGGTCAAAAGGCAGGATCTGCCCTTTACAAAGCCGAACTGGGTGGGGTCAAGTGTCTGTAGGTCCCCTATGTCTCTGTTTATGAGTTCCATAATGATTCTTTCCATAGCTTTGCAGACCAGGCTGGTTAGGCTTATGGGGCGGTAGTTCCCAGGGTCTGTAGAGGTACCCCCTTTGTGGAGTGGTACCACTGTTGCTGTACGCCAGTGTTCAGGTACATATCCTGTAGTAAGGCTAAGGTTAAATAGCATTTTTATGTGCGGGTTTAGCTCCTCTTGGAATTCACGTAGCAACCCGGGATACCGTCAGGTCCCTTTGATGCTGTGTTTTAGCTTTGTTGAGGGCGGTTCTCACTTGGACATCTGAGATGACAGGGAGATTACATTCAGCTGGGATACGTATTTCTTCTTTTGGGGGTGAGGAGGGGAGAAATTTGCACTGAACCTGTCAGCCAGAATGTTGGCAATGTCTGTGGGTTCAGTGTATTTTTTGTTGTTGTGAACTAACTCTGAGCATATCTGAGGGTTTCCACCCAGGTTTCTAACATAGCTGAAGAAGGCTTTGTGGTTATCTTTAGTGTCCTTAGCGATTTTTCTCTCAAAGTTGGCCTTGGATGTTTTTATGAGAGAACGTAGATTTCTGCTAATGTTGATCAGAGATGTCTTCCCTTTATGGGATTTTGCTCTGACGTGCAGTAGCTTCCTTCTTTTGTTATACAATTTGTTAATGGCTGAGGTCCACCAGACAGGACGCTTGCCTTTGGTGGAGAGGGACTTGGATTTATTTGGGATTGCATGATCCATGCATTCTTGGAGATGTCCATAGAAAGCATTTGTGAAGGATTCGGCATTGTGGGATGTGGTATCCACTGGCCCAGTGGGCTTAAAGGATACCATCTCTGTCTTAAGAAGAGTGAAGTCTGCTTTTGAGAAGTTTTTCACTGTGGTCTTTTGTGCTGGGGGTGGAGGTGGGATATGTATATCCAGGATGATTAGTTTGTGGTCAGATCTCACTAGTGAGGGGTATACCTCTGGTGAAGAGCATTTTGTCCCCATGTTTGTGATGATCAGGTCTAGTATATTATCTCCCCTAGTGGGAGAGGTGACTAGTTGTTCCAGTGCATTTAAATTTATGAATTCCAGGAACCTTTGGGCTAGGGTGTTAGGGCTAGAATAATGTACCCAATCTATGTTTGGGTAGTTGAAGTCTCCCAGTATGATGGTATTTTGTGATACATTCATATCCTCCAATGTCTTCAGGAAGGCTGAGTGGGGTTCCTGAGATTGGGAGGGTGGTCTGTAACATGCTACCAGTTGTATAGCAGTTTTGCCTATGGTTAGTTGCACCTGTATGGTCTCTGATGCTTCATGTGTTGCTACTAACCTGGAGGTGTGGGTGTCCTTGATGAATATGGACACTCCCCCTCCCTTTGTGGTTCAGCCTGGGTTTTGGGGCCGAAAAGCATGATACGAGGTATAGCCTGGTAGCGCTGGGGTGCTCTCAGGAGCCTTGAACCAGGTTTCAGTTACTGCACATACGTCGATGTTCTCCATGCTGAGGAGTGCATCGAGTGCCTGCATCTTGAGATTTAGACTTCTGGCATTGAGCAGCGTTACCCTTAGTTTTTTTCCATTTTTGTTTTCTAAGGAGGTGGGTTTGTCTTTTGAGCCTTGCCTAAAAAAGGCACTATGGGGGTGGCAAGAGCCTTAGCCAATATCCAGAAGCCCAGTGGTGACAGGTGTAAGCCATCCCTTGTGAAGCAGCGTGGCTTGTCCAACATGTCATCCCAGGCAGACAGACATTGGATCCTCTTAGAATGACACCAGTACTTAAGCCAATTGTTAAAGCTGATCATCTTGTCTTTGTATTGTGGCATCATTCTTGGTGAGGGCAAGATGCTGCTCAGGGTCAGGGTCATACCAGCCTGGGCTACATAATCAGAGAGCTCCTCTATGTCTCATTTCATGTAGTCCAGGGAGGTACATCTCAGGTCATTCACGCCAGCATGGACAATGACAGAGTCATATTTGTACTTGCTTTGGAGTGACCTGAGTGCGTGTGTTATGTGGCAGATCCTAGCTCCTGATAGGCAGCTCACAGTCACCCTCTCCTTGTTCAGCCTGGTAAGTGGGACATCAGTGTGTCTGACTATAGAGTCACCTATTACTAGTGTATCAGGCATGGTGTTTGGCCTTAAGGGCTGTGATTGGTTGACACACTGATTTATTGAAGTATGTGTTGCATGTGTTTTGTTTTGAGGTGGTGGATTTTTGGATGTCTGCTTGGGCAGTTGTGGTAGGTCTATGTGGGACTGGGTTTGTTGTGTGTGTGGTTACCATCTCCTCCTGTCTGGTCATGCCAGCCCTGAGTTGAGAGAGTTCAGCCTCCAGTTTGGCTATATAGTTGCATCTCTCACATGTATTTGTGTTTGTTGGGAGGAGGAGAGGGTTGTCTGTGTACATGAGACAATTGTAGTAGAGCTTCCTTAAGGGAAAATTTGAAGAGCAGACTTGGCGGAGCCAGAAGAAGTTTAACCTTGTTTAACCGGCGCTGTGCTAAGCGCGCAACCACGCAAAGCCGTGCAAACGCGGATTTTAAACAGGGAACTACAAAAGAGCTAGAAATGGTCCAAAACAACCAATTACTTCAGCTCTTGTGCTGAGGTCACTTCCTACAGGGACAGGTAGGCTGCTCAAGGCTCCCCACTCCCACTGGTGAGCAAAGAAACTTCCTTCTATCCAAGTAAGGTAATGGACAACACAGGAACTACACCACAGCCCAGAATACAGCAATGCCTGTAAACTGGTCTAAACTAGTCGAGGAGAGGCGGGAAAACAAGGATTATTTTTTGTTTTTTGTTTTTTGATAGAAACACACAGAAAATGCAGAAACAGTGATAAATCAGTTACACAGGCTAGCACACTTTAGTGGGCAGCCTCAACAGTTAAATTAAACAAACAAACAAACAAACTTTCAATCAAATTCGACTAAAAAGTAACTTTAAGTGCAGATTTTAAAATAATGCAGCAAACAGCTAAAAAACAGTTTAAGCTTGTTCAGGTTAAGCTACAGAAGCTATTCCAAGTAAAAAAACAGCAAAGATACTTAAATCCAGAAAGTAGTCACTTTTCTGAGTTCTCTGTAGCTAGGACCACTCTGCAGGACCACGAGGAGCTTGTCTGAGCAGTATAGCCAGAAAAAAACACCCAGAGGCAGATTTTAAACAGAGAACTACAAAAGAGCTAGAAATGGTCCACAACAACCAATTACTTCAGCTCTTGTGCTGAGGTCACTTCCTACAGGGACAGGTAGGCTGCTCAAGGCTCCCCACTCCCACTGGTGAGCAAAAAAACTTCCTTCTATCCAAGTAAGGTAATGGACAACACAGAAACTATACCACAGCCCAGAATACAGCAATGCCTGTAAACTGATCTAAACTAGTCGAGGAGAGGCGGGAAAACAAGGATTTTTTTTGTTTTTTTGATAGAAACACACAGAAAATGCAGAAACAGTGATAAATCAGTTACACAGGCTAGCACACTTTAGTGGGCAGCGTCAACAGTTAAATTAAACAAACAAACAAACAAACTTTCGATCAAATTCGACTTAAAAGTAACTTTAAGTGCAGATTTTAAAATAATGCAGAAAACAGCTAAAAAACAGTTTAAGCTTGTTCAGGTTAAGCTACAGAAGCTATTCCAAGTAAAAAAAACAGCAACAATACTTAAATCCAGAAAGTAGTCGCTTTCTGAGTTCTCTGTAGCTAGGACCACTCTGCAGGACCACGAGGAGTTTGTCTAAGCAGTATAGCCAGAAAAAAACGCCCAGAGGCGGATTTTAAACAGGGAACTACCAAAGAGCTAGAAATGGTCCAAAACAACCAATTACTTCAGCTCTTGTGCTGAGGTCACTTCCTACAGGGACAGGTAGGCTGCTCAAGGCTCCCCACTCCCACTGGTGAGCAAAGAAACTTCCTTCTATCCAAGTAAGGTAATAGACAACACAGGAACTACACCACAGCCCAGAATACAGCAATGCCTGTAAACTGGTCTAAACTAGTCGAGGAGAGGCGGGAAAACAAGGATTATTTTTTGTTTTTTTTGATAGAAACACACAGAAAATGCAGAAACAGTGATAAATCAGTTACACAGGCTAGCACACTTTAGTGGGCAGCCTCAACAGTTAAATTAAACAAACAAACAAACAAACTTTTGATCAAATTCGACTAAAAAGTAACTTTAAGTGCAGATTTTAAAATAATGCAGCAAACAGCTAAAAAACAGTTTAAGCTTGTTCAGGTTAAGCTACAGAAGCTATTCCAAGTAAAAAAACAGCAAAGATACTTAAATCCAGAAAGTAGTCGCTTTTCTGAGTTCTCTGTAGCTAGGACCACTCTGCAGGACCACGAGGAGCTTGTCTGAGCAGTATAGCCAGAAAAAAACGCCCAGAGGCGGATTTTAAACAGGGAACTACAAAAGAGCTAGAAATGGTCCAAAACAACCAATTACTTCAGCTCTTGTGCTGAGGTCACTTCCTACAGGGACAGGTAGGCTGCTCAAGGCTCCCCACTCCCACTGGTGAGCAAAGAAACTTCCTTCTATCCAAGTAAGGTAATGGACAACACAGGAACTACACCACAGCCCAGAATACAGCAATGCCTGTAAACTGGTCTAAACTAGTCGAGGAGAGGTGGGAAAACAAGGATTTTTTTTTTGTTTTTTTGATAGAAACACACAGAAAATGCAGAAACAGTGATAAATCAGTTACACAGGCTAGCACACTTTAGTGGGCAGCCTCAACAGTTAAATTAAACAAACAAACAAACAAACTTTTGATCAAATTCGACTAAAAAGTAACTTTAAGTGCAGATTTTAAAATAATGCAGCAAACAGCTAAAAACAGTTTAAGCTTGTTCAGGTTAAGCTACAGAAGCTATTCCAAGTAAAAAACAGCAAAGATACTTAAATCCAGAAAGTAGTCACTTTTCTGAGTTCTCTGTAGCTAGGACCACTCTGCAGGACCACGAGGAGCTTGTCTGAGCAGTATAACCAGAAAAAATGCCTAGAGGCGGATTTTAAACAGGGAACTACAAAAGAGCTAGAAATGGTCCAAAACAACCAATTACTTCAGCTCTTGTGCTGAGGTCACTTCCTACAGGGACAGGTAGGCTGCTCAAGGCTCCCCACTCCCACTGGTGAGCAAAGAAACTTTCTTCTATCCAAGTAAGGTAATGGACAACACAGGAACTACACCACAGCCCAGAATACAGCAATGCCTGTAAACTGGTCTAAACTAGTCGAGGAGAGGTGGGAAAACAAGGATTTTTTTTGTTTGTTTTTTTGTTTTTTTGATAGAAACACACAGAAAATGCAGAAACAGTGATAAATCAGTTACACAGGCTAGCACACTTTAGTGGGCAGCCTCAACAGTTAAATTAAACAAACAAACAAACAAACTTTCGATCAAATTCGACTAAAAAGTAACTTTAAGTGCAGATTTTAAAATAATGCAGCAAACAGCCAAAAAACAGTTTAAGATTGTTCAGGTTAAGCTACAGAAGCTATTCCAAGTAAAAAAAACAGCAAAGATACTTAAATCCAGAAAGTAGTTGCTTTTCTGAGTTCTCTGTAGCTAGGACCACTCTGCAGGACCACGAGGAGCTTGTCTGAGCAGTATAGCCAGAAAAAAACGCCCAGAGGCAGATTTTAAACAGGGAACTACAAAAGAGCTAGAAATGGTCCAAAACAACCAATTACTTCAGCTCTTGTGCTGAGGTCACTTCCTACAGGGACAGGTAGGCTGCTCAAGGCTCCCCACTCCCACTGGTGAGCAAAGAAACTTCCTTCTATCCAAGTAAGGTAATGGACAACACAGGAACTACACCACAGCCCAGAATACAGCAATGCCTGTAAACTGGTCTAAACTAGTCGAGAGAGGCGGAAAACAAGGATTATTTTTTGTTTTAGATAGAAACACACAGAAAATGCAGAAACAGTGATAAATCAGTTACACAGGCTAGCACACTTTAGTGGGCAGCCTCAACAGTTAAATTAAACAAACAAACAAACAAACAAACTTTCGATCAAATTCGACTAAAAAGTAACTTTAAGTGCAGATTTTAAAATAATGCAGCAAACAGCTAAAAACAGTTTAAGCTTGTTCAGGTTAAGCTACAGAAGCTATTCCAAGTAAAAAAACAGCAAAGATACTTAAATCCAGAAAGTAGTCACTTTTCTGAGTTCTCTGTAGCTAGGACCACTCTGCAGGACCACGAGGAGCTTGTCTTCCTACCAGACAGAACAAGATGTCTTCCATCTACTTAGCAATACATTCATCCTTTTGCCACTTTCACATAGTTGATGTCTGCTATCTCTTTCACCACTCATAAGTCAAACCACACTTTAACTTAAACCCACATATTTAGATGATGCAATTCTTTCTTGTCCTTCACTTTCTCCATTCCCACCATCACCAGTATTTTTAAAATTCAAATTCAGCCCTGAAATTTCCACATATTCCATCAACATTTTAATACATTCTCCCAATCAATCTTTAGTTTATCTGTGATTGGTATACAATCATCAGCAAGCACCTGAGAACTAGTCCCCTTCCCAGTATCCTCTCTGCCTATCACTGTCAATAGTCCCGCTGCCGTGTCTGTAACCAAGATAAACACTTGACAGCTGGCCCATGTCTCTTTCTTTTACTCAGCACAAAACTCTTCAAAAGACTTATATTCAACAAAGATTGAGATATCTTAAAAAAAACAATCACATACATTTCTTAAAATTCAGCTCAAACCAATGCTCTTTAAAACAGCCTCCAAAAATCCTCATTCCACTGAAGAAAATGGCTTTTATATATCAAACATTATTATTTTGCATTTCCTTCCTGACCACACCCACTATTCCACTATAAACAACAAATGTGTGCAGGGTTCAAATTAGCCTGTGCCATTTACAAAATTCATTTACTCTTTCTGTCTACCAGCTTCCCTTCACTTGTTCCAACCTATGTGACAATACCTTTACCAAAGTTTTAATGTCAAAGCTGAGCTGTGGAACTATGAATGTAATTCAAAAACTGTAACACACAAGAACACTCACAAACAAAAGGAATCATCAGCAACAATGATTTAATTACTTTAATCACTTTATTTGCTATGGAACTTCATCAAATATAGTATAAGCTTACAGACCACTTAAAGTGTCTTGCAAAAAAAAATACATATTTTGGCATTAAATATGTGATGTATGAAGTGATGGAAATCATTTTCTCCCAAAAGACAAATATTTTTGGCCACTGCTTTTCTTGCAACATCTGTTTTAAAAATACAACTTTCCCCAAGGTTGTGCACTCAGGATAAACATTAAACTTTAACTTTAGTGACATCAACTTACAGAAAAAGTTAGGTGCGTCCCTAGATTTTAATTGACGCATCACCTCACATGCACAGAGGTATATCCATTAAAGTCTATGAACATACTTCACACTCTCCTTAAGATCATGTCATTGAAGGATACATTAAATTTATATAGGCTGTGGTTTAATTGAAAGCATACAAAACTTTATTAAAAAAGCTCAAATAAATAAGGAATGAGAGCAATACAATTCTTAGATATTTATCTAGATAGATAGATATGTGTGTGTATGTTTATTATACACTCACCCAATAAAGCCCTCTCAATGATATTGCTTTTATCAAGCTTTTTATATTAAATTTTTAATTTAGCTCAAAATGCCAGCATTTATCTTCACTTGTTCTATCAAAGCATCAGTGTTTTCTCCTTCCCCTCTTGTCTATTTGAACCACTTTTTAAAGAAAACTTCTTGAAACTACAGCGAGTTAAACTGTGCCTGCATAAAGCATTCCCCCTTCTCTTTTGAACTTGCTCTAACTGATGTTCATATATACATTCAAAAAAGCTTTTTCACCATTTTCCCAGAGTAAAATGCATCATAAGTAACAGATGTAGCAATTTATACTACTTGTTCAGGGATCCAGTCATAATAAATTCCTAAGATACAATTTTCATTCATTGAGGTGAAACTGGCATAGAATCTTATTAATATATTTGTATGTTTTGCAAAAGCCACAGAATTTAATGTATTATCATTGGCCTGAACAACCCCATTCAGAAGGTTACTCATGATATCTTCATTACTGTCAGCTTTGCAACAGCCTTATATAGCATTCTTCAATGCTTATACTGATGATGTAAAATTTATTAAGGATATTATCAGTAATGATTAGAGAATAATTAAAAAAGTCCTAAATTAAGCAAAGTATCAAGTGATAAGCTATTTTTAATGGGAAATAAATATCAGACTATTTTTGTCAGAAACAGATGTTCAGAAAAATCATCAATGGTAACCAAGAAAAATATCTGGGCACCTGTCCGTGTGGATTTTATAAACCTTTTAAATATATTAATAAAGACCCTCTGCTGATGTCATCTTTTCAGCAGCCCCATCGTTGTACTCTCTGTCTTATAAACTCCTAAGGAGTGATCTGTGCTTTGCTTACTGTGCCATTAGATGTTCTGTGTTTTAATAAGTCAAACAGCTTAGCTAACAATAGAACCAGAGGCCCGAACCTTCATTAGCAGATAAACGGAACACATTGGAGCAATGGATTCAGTACCCAGTTCCTTCCCCCTTGTCCAGAATAAACGTTTGCTGCAGGTTAAGCAATTAAATTCAATATCTTTCGTCATACTTAACCTGGATGACAATGAATGATCTCAAGTTGACCATAGGACAAACTGACCTGTCCCTCCTTATGAAAAGAGGTAAAGACTGAGGATATGTATTAGCAAGGTGTACATGGTCATTAGACTAAATAGCCTTGAATATGCTATGAATCATATAAACATAAGTTATTGTTCAGAAAGTTGCTATGATTGTAACTCTGACAAAGTAACATATAGTGCTATATATGTTATTTCAAATATCTTTTACATTTGGACTGCTGTAAGAAAGCTTTCCCATCACATATATGAACTGATGTATAACAGTTGTCTAATATTAATGCTTTATTTAGGCAGTCTTTATTTATTTTCAAGATATTTTTATGTTTTCATCATTGACAGTGCTCTAATAGAAAAGTAGGAGAAATCAGTGATACTTTATTAGAACAAAACACACACACACACACACACACACATATATATATATATATATATATATATATATATATATATATATATATATATATATATATATATATATATATCTACATATATATATCTATATATATATATATATACACACACACACACACACACACACACACACACACACACACACACACACACACACACACACACACACTCACACACACACACACACACACACACACACACACATATATATATATATATATATATATATATATATATATATATATATATATATATATATATAAATGGAAAGTGATGTTAAATACTTTTTTCCCATTTTATTTTGTAGCTTTTCATTATGTTTATGTTTTCCGGTTTTGTTTCTTATTTTTTTTCCTTTGAATTTTTATTGTTGCATTCTGTCTGGAAAATGTTTTCAAGAGTTTTTAATAGTTATTGCTGCATATGATTTTTTTTTTTTTTTTTTTTGTGGTGATGTGTTCTGTACAATTGTTTGTTTCAGATGCTGGCATTAGTTCTTGTCATAGGAATCACAGAAAACAGAAGGCTATTAGCCCAGAGGTCATGTGTATGATGTTCACTGCATGCATGGGATTTCAAAAGGGCTGCCTTCTTATTAGCTATGCATTTACACCTCTTACAAATGAAATCAATTTCAATTCATTTTCAGTGAGCATGTGCCATTTATTACACTGGCTTAGGATACCAACTACTAGAAAACTGGCAATGGAAAGAAGGGTAGACTACTGTTTCTGCATGCTGACCTGTGCTATTACTTATAGGATTCTTTTGGGAAAAAGGTGCCGGGAAGGGGAAAAGAAAATTATGCAGTCCAACCGAGTCTGCAAGAGATAGCAACAAGCAGATGTGTGCAGTAGTGGTAAGATTCTGCCAATCTGTGCAGATCAGCAGAAACCATTAAAGATTAGAGCTGGCTGGGGCCAGTCACCCAAAATAGGAACGAGTAAGGATGATTTTAAACTCGTCATGACTAAGGGAAAAACTTTACTTGTGCACACAAACCACCATCCAGCTACAACTATGCCAGCAGTGCACTAAAAACAGCCATTTGCAGCTGATCTCAGGATAAAATAGACAGTAAAAAGTAAAGACTAATGAAAAAAAAAACTACAACTATAATGAATTAGGGCTAGGCTACTCACAAATAGCAGCAATCAATGTACTTTCAGTACACAAACCACTACTGCTTCAAGATGGCTCCTACATCAGGACTGAACTAAGATACGAGTAAACAATGCAAAAAATAAAAAGCCAAAACAACATTAATTTGGCAGGATTAACTAAATTTATTTAAATACCATGTAACTAATGCAGTAGAAATGCAAGAATAACTTACCTGAGTTAGTTATTTAGTACCAAACATTCCAAGCACATTTTCTAATTTCTTAAGCAGGAGCAAAGAAGTGGTGTTTTCCGAAGCCTTTGTTAAAATAGCAGGAATGCTTGCCTGATCTCAATATATAAGAGACAGTAAAAAGTAAAAACCAATGAAAAAACAGCTGTAAATACAACCAGTTAACGCTAGACTACCCAGGAAAAGCAGCAATCAGTCTACTCTGGCTCCCTCATCAGGCCTCAAACAAAGCCTTGTTATCATGGTCATCGCTACTACTTTTGGTTGTGAAATTATTTATTGTATTATAATTTGCCTTTAAGAATTACTACTTTGGTTTTATCAGTTTTATGCTCTTATGTGGATAATTTTTTATGTGTTGGTGGTCTGCATTTTAGGTATTGTAGGACTGATAATACCACTTTTTCCCACAGAAGTGAATGGGAAATGCTTTTATGGTATGGTACTGAATGTTAATGTTTTGGAGTTTTGTTTAGCTGCTTGTGGCGTTATGTGTTTGCGTTGTGCGTGTTTAACATTTATTTATCTATTTATTTATTTTACTCCGTATAACAAATTTTGCCACTGAAGTCTTTGGGACTTATTTTTGACTAAAATCTGTGGGGATGAAATTGCAGATTGGGTTGTTTACTTTTGTTAGAATGATATCAGTAAGATGTACATATTTTTTGGCTGATATAATCAAGTATCAACATTTTTAATATTTGTACTTTATATTAGATACGTGCTTTATATATGGGATTGCTACATCCCGTCAACACATCACAATTCCAACAGCAAGAATGTCGATCGCAAAAGGTCAACAACACAAATGCTTACACTCAACTGCCCATGCATGAGAAAACCACTCACCATATGTAAGCAATGAAAAACAAAATAACATTTTTTTTTTTTTGCAGAGAGTAAGCACCCCTATACCCCTAACTCTGAGATAGCACAATCCCTGCAAAAAGGAAATATTCCCTCACCTGGGGATTGTTGATCTAGCACAACTGTTGACCTTCATGATGTCGACATCATGGTATGTCATCCTACGGCAGTAGAACCACATATATACATATATATATATATATATATATATATATATATATATATATTTGTAACCAAAAATCGAGCATTCATTTTGTCAACTAACATTCAATCATTGACTTTGCATTAAGGAATGTTTAGTCAAAAATAACAAAAAGACACAGCAAAGCAAGTGTTTTGCAGGATGACAAGCTTCCCTCACCCCCTGCATACCAGCACCAAGACTGTACCAACAGTGGGGAAAAGGATACAGTTCCTTAACTCTGCTGTTTGCTGATCTCACACAGAACTGCTTGCACTTCAGAGAAACGAGTTGACCATTCCCATTTTGACAAATCAGAGGTTCAACAAAACACTACAGACCCATATATCTAGTAGATATATATATGTATGTATGTGTATATATATATATTTATTTATTTATTTCACATTTGTTGACCGGGTTAGTCTAGCTGGATATATGTCCATTTTCAGTAGAGGACCGGGGAGAAAAGCTCCAAACATGAATATTGAGACAGTTAACACTACATAGAACCATTAAGAATAAATACAGAGGTAGCAATGGTCTAGTGAACAGTTATAATAATACATTTGTATACTAAACAGTATTAGTAGAAATTAACTAAACAATTCTATAAAAAAACTAAACTAAAAACAATTCTACAAATCACACTAGAAGGTATGAGCAAGTCATAGTTATGGGAAAGAGAATATATATGTCATTGTGTTATTCAAGAGGAAGAGTAGTACTACGATTTGGAAGTACAGGTTAAAGGAGAAGGGATAGGGTTAAGAATAGAAGGGGAAAAGATGTCAGTCTGGGTTAGTACATATGTATATAGCATATGTATATAGGTCTACCTGACATTGCCGACAGTCCAGAATGCCAACAACCATATGGCCGACACCATGTGACCAACATTGGGAATGCCGACAATGCAGAACCAGCATCTCACTATAGTGCGGAATGGAAAGATTTCCATTCCTGCACTGTAGTGCAATCTCAGAGTTGGTATATTAAAGTTACTGGGTGGGGTGGGGGGTTCAGGGAGGGTGTAGCCCCCTGCTAGCAGTTGAAAGGAAATTTTATTTTCCTTTTTCATGGTCTACTTACGATGTCTGGATTTCGGCTGTCGGTCATGTGGTGTCGGCCATATGGTTGTTGGTGTTGTGAGCTTTCGATCTTCTCAGGTAGATCCATATATATATATATATATATATATATATATATATATATATATATATATATATATATATATATATATATAAATATATATATAATTATATATATAGATATATAGAGACACATACACACACACACACACACACACACACACACACACACACACACACACACACACACACACACGCACATGTATACATACAAACATATCTCTGGGTAGGTAGCACAGTGTTGCATCAGTTAGTATTGCTATCTATTTTGTTATTCACAGTTCTTAGCTGGGTATCTTTTCTACAGAATCTGCACTTCCTCTCTGTGTCCCTGGGGGTTTTGCAGGGTGTTCAGGTTTTCTCCCACTTCCCAAAGACACACACTAGTGTACTTGCCTTATGTGAGTAAACACGTGTGCTTGCATTCATCTGAGTGTGCATCCTGCTATGAACTGCT
>NC_056748.1:8625061-8672561 GCF_019279795.1 Protopterus annectens
ATTAAAAGCCATACAATAACAATGGCAATACCCCCGCACTCTAAAGAAGCTTAACCATTAAAAGACATGGCATTTTGCCTTACACTGTAAATAAATGCCACCAAAATGAATTTAAAAGATTCCCCCAAAAAATGAACATTTAATCAAAAAAAGAAGAAATCAAAATAAAGCTACATACAAACCATTAAAAATAATCAATAAATACATAGAGTAACAGTATCAAAGTAAGCTTCTTGACTGAAGCAGATGCACACAGCAATTTGCTTTCATGTACTTAAAGTGAACACCATATTATTTTGAAAATTAAAAATCTGAAAACTTTTAAAAACTGAAGAAAAAATAAAACAGAATTAAAGTTTAAGCACAGGCTGTCTCTTTTTTCAGTTACACTCTATGCATATGCAATGCAGCATAAAAGGAACACTTAAACAGTAAATAAAAAGGTATAATTCATGGTTCAGTTGTGGGTCATACATGGACTTACATCTGTTGTGTTTTGTCACTCAGGTGTCACTCCTGTTGCAAACTCCAAAAAACATGATTAAGTCTATGCATAACCTCCACTTAGAATATGTATTATAGTTATATTATATTGTGGTGTGGGTTATTGATCAACAATTCCAGGTGACCTTTACCTAGGCTAAGTGTTATATTATAATGTGATATGTGCTAATGAGCTCAGGTCTATACCTCTCAACGTCTTAGAGCAGGGAATCTAGATGAAGCCATAAATAATGGTGGAACAAAGGCCCAAAAATTAGGGACAGGTTTTAAATATTGCTCTTACAAACTTAGAAAGTTGATAGAATAACAGGTTTTGCATTAGCATGAATTTTCTGAAGGGTATGAAGTCTGAAACCCAAATGTCTGCCATTTCACTTCAACCCTCAATGATTTGCCATTGATTTGTCAGAAAACTGCAATTTTATAGAAACAGACCAAAATATGAGTCACAAATCTGAACATTCTGTGAAAATCTGTACAGTTGAGAGGTATGCTCCGGTCACCAGTTCTAGGTGACCTTTACCTAAACAAAGTATTATAGTTATATTATAAGGTGGTATGTGTTACTGAGCTCACATCAGCAGTCCCAAATGGCCCCTACCTAGACTATGCATTATAGTTATATTATACTGTGACGTGTGTTATTGATCTCACCTCAGCTGTTCCAAGTGAATAACGATCCATTCCTTAAGAGTAGCTTTTGCAATTAAGTCCTGTTGGGACATTCATAGCAAGAACTCCCTACTGAGCATGGAATTCTTCTCTGTGATCAATATTTCAGCACTGGATTGTACACTTAACTCATAAAGATTAGATAGGATGAATTCAGTTCCCCAAGAGATGCTACATTGATATTTCTCTTACCTTACAAACCATCAAGAAGGCAGTAACATGCAGAGGAGGTATGGGCATCAAGTTTTTATTATCTCTATTTTATTAAAGATAAAAAGTTCCAAAGAAACTATGAAACTGAGAACGTAATGGTGAGCTGCTGAAACCACAGTTAACAGCACCAAAAGACAATTGCAAAAAGAAAATCCAATATCACTTTATTAAATAAAAAATAATGAAAACAACAATGTAATTAAAATTTCATGTTTTCAGATTATATACATCACTTCCTGAATCAAGCATAAATAATTAATAAAAAACCCCCGAGCATGGGATGCAAAATCCATCCCCCATAGATTGGCTATTCATTCATAAAACATTTTAACATAAAAAAAAAGTATATATATATATATATATATATATATATGTGTGTGTGTGTGTGTGTGTGTGTGTGTGTGTGTGTGTGTGTGTGTGTGTGTGCATCCAGTTTAAATATTATTAAAATTATCTCTCAAAAGCTTTCAATTTCAAAATACTACAAACTGTTATCTGATCATTTAACCCAGGCCAGCATGTTGCATTCAAGCGCAACTGTCAAATAAGCTCACGCCGTTCCAACAATAATGCCCCCCCTCTTTCATTGATAAAAAATGGACTTGAGTACAATGAAACGGAAAAAATGTTCAAGTTGTTCTATAACATGTCTGGCCAATGCATTCATAACATTTTTCTGCTTTATGTCTCTTAAATGTTCATAAATATGTTTTTTTTTTTTGATTTTCTATCAGTTTTTACCTATGTAAAAACAAGAACATAGGGAATATAAAGCACAGTATACTACCCTACCAGTATTACAAGTATATTTTCCTCTCATATGTATTTTTACTTTCTTAATAATCAAATTAACAGTTTCCAAGCTATATTTACAATAACCACAAAAGTCGCATTTCCTCATTGTTACTTCCATACAAGGAATGTTCTTCTGTTCAAAAACATTCTTTAAGTTCTTACCTCTTCTATAAATAAATACGGGCTTCTTGCCCACACAATTCCTAATATCCCTTTCCATATTTAAAATTTCCCAGTTTTTTTTATTTAAATGTTCTTAACATAATAGCTATCATCAATATAAGTTGTGATAAAAGCACTTTTAAATTTTCTTTCTCTTTCATCTTCATTCCAGATACTGTTGTCATGTACTGTTTCCCTTATGGCGTTCAAGTAATTCTCATCTTCATTAATTAGAGGAATTGTTGTTCTTTGAGTATTGTCACATCTAAGAGGCCTTTCATTATTTAAAATTGGCTTAGAATATTCCCTTTCACATTTATTTATGACTTCTATCATAACTTCATTTACCAAATCGACAAGGTAACCTCTTTTCAGAAACATACTTTTTAACAAGTCACATTAATTTAAAAAAGATTCCTCAGTGGTCACCATCCTTGCCGCCCTTACAAACTGCCCTTTTACAACAGATTTTTATGTTTAAAGGGGTTAGCACTGGTGAAATGTAAAAACAACTATTTGATTATGTTTCTTTCCTAAATATCTCAGAAACAAAACCCTGTGTCGTCATTTCTTTAACAGGACATCAAGTTATGAAATTTCAGTATCACTGACAGTGCAAATAAAATGTAAAAACGAAGCTGTACTATTAACATATCTAATAAAACTATGTCATCCCTGTTCCCCCTCCATAGAACAAATATGTCATCTAAAAATGAGTATAGAAGCCACAATTACTATAACATGGTGAACTGACCAAATACTTCCTCTGCCATTGGAGCATAACAATATTAGCATACAGTCCCCCACATGATGATCCCATGCCCACCCCCTTCTTTTGTAAAAAATAATTTCCTTCAAATTTCATAAAATCGTTCCTTAATACTATATCCAACAATTGTTCAAACATTAAGACGCCAAAGAAAAACTACCACCAACTTCCCAGAGCAGTAGAGTTCAATAAAAATAAAACCAAATAATCCAAGAACACTTATGGACCTAAGAAAGGCACGACTCTCCAGGTTAAAAACTTAGTTTATTGTAGGTCATAAGCGCTTTCGCAGCTACTGCTGCTTCATCAGATAACAAACACATTAAAGCAAACTGGCTTTTAAACAGAGAAGTTAAACAGTATAGAATCACATGACCACAAAATTTAAAGAAATGCAGCTGAAATATATGTTGTTTAAACAACACATAAAAATGTATATATAAATGCAACATAAAAACTGTATAAAAATATATACAAAACTTCCTATGAGCAAGTACAAAAATACTGCTTTATCTAACAAGAAATCAAACATATATAATTACAGATGCAAAGGCAAACACTTTCATATAGCTAGTGGTCTTGACTTCAGCTTGGGTTTAATGGATCAATTGCTGAAACATATTTATTTCTGCTTGTGAGATACCTTTATCTAAAAGGTATTCGCAAAACCACTTTACCCCTATGTCGTGGAGGATTACTGTGTAGAGATTCTTAATGTCAACAGTTAGAAATATTAAATTCTCCTAAAAGGGAATATTATTCATTTTTTCCAAAAATTCCCTTGAATCTCTACATATGTTCCCTTCCTCTTTTACCAATAGAAGAAGACAAATGATGGTACTAGGCTAGAATTTTCTAGGCCCATATTGATTCTAAATACAGACTGCAAAGTAATGGTGAAAGTGATAACAAACTGATATTATTTGTACTTCCAAAAACACAAAGCACAGTCTGCTTAAGTGATTTGCTCACGTTTACACATGTAGACAATGAAAACTAAAGGAATCAAACCCTGAAGAACAGGAAGCAGCTTGTTAAAAGTTCATAGCCTGAATTGTCTGCACCAGCTGTCAAAATAGTAGAATGCCTGCATAAAATCTGGATTCCCATACATTTGTTCTTGCCCTAAGTGGTCCGTGTTAGAGGACAATACATGTCTACAAGCTGTCATCTTTTACTATTCACTACTCACAACAGTCTAAAGTTAAATACTTAACTGATTTTGTAAAATTAGATGCCTCAGAAGCTTTTGAATATATAAATAGGGAATTTATTTAATGAATCTTGCATTACTATTTCATTAATCACAATGGTAGAAAATGTATCTCTAGCACCTAAGCGTGTGTTTAAGTGGTTCAACAGACAGCACACTCACCTTTGGTGCCAGGCAATTTGGAAGCAGCAGGTATGTGATTACGTTTTTCCAATACTGACACTGCAGTGCAGCCTAAAGGAGGTACTGCATTCCTGAGTGCGTTGCCCTTCAGATGAGATATTAATCTGTGGACACATCTGCGTAAGTTACTGGTATCTCAGGTGGGTGGAAATGATCCCATGACACATATCAAAAATAGTAGGGTTGCTTTGTTATTTAAATATTTTTATAATCTTTCTTTCATTATTTACACATTCATTATATTTACACTTGACAGCATGCTTTATGCATCTTTATAAAATAATGAACATATTAATTTTCCTGAATACATTCAACAACCATTTCACCCCACCTTTTCCATTACTTTCTGATCATCTTTTATTTTGTTATATAGCAGTTCTGTACATCTTTTCCATAAATACCAAATAGCAATTAATACAATTGTATCCCATATTTCAATTTTTTTTTCTCAAAGTCCAAAAAAAAATCTTGTGATATCTCTTCCATATTACAGTTATCACGCATTCTTTCTTCTATCATTTCATGTTTTATCTTACATTTTATTTTTTGTTTGTGCAGTAATAAATGCCACAGAAAATGACTGGCTTCAAAAAAGGCTTCATAACTTTCCTGCTTTTTCCTTATTGCTTTCTTGTATTCACCCCCGCCCCACCATTTCCCAGGATCAATATAATTGTTCTCTTTCATTATTTTTATACAATTTTTACATTCTGCTTCATTTATATCCATTTCCATTTTTTCATTTAACTTCCATATTCCTTCTCTTCCAAACCCTTTGTTTCTCAATTCCCTTTCTTAGTTCCACCCAACCACATATGGTTATATTTTTCAAATAACAAATTTCCTAGTATTGTCTTTTTTCAGACTCTTTTGTTAACACCCAAAACAAATTTACTGATGTTAAGAAAACAACTGGATTTATTAAATTCAAATCCCACTTTTTTTGCATTAAGATTATCAATCTTTTGATTGGATTTCACCTTGTTCCCCCCAAAAATGATACCCAACAATTCACTTTCTATGCAGTTTGGGAACATATACACACCACTGACATATACTAACTTCTCCAAAATATATGTGCTTAACATATTTACCCTTTTTTCTTAGGGACAACTGAAATACCCTCCACCAGTCTGTCAGCTTTTGTATTTATTGTAGAACTTTTCTCTGTTGCTCTATTATTGTTTGTTCCCTTTCAAACATTACCCCAAGAATATAAATTTTGCTTGTGGCAAAATAAATCCCTGCCATTTTTGAAAACCCATCTTTTTGACATATTTAACTGTAATCCTACTGCACCCAAAATTTGTTCTGTCCTGAAAACTGTCTTTTTCATCCAGTGCTTGTTTTTTGGCTATTAAAACCAAATCTTCACAAGTTAGCATTAATGGTACCTTTATTAATTCCTTAATTTCCTATCTCTCATCTGCTAACCCTGATCTAAATGTTCGTATAACTACTTTCACTACCATCACAAACAACCACATGCTCAATGGACAAACCTGCTTTACCCCTCTTCCCTGTCTTATTTTGTTCCTGCCCATCCATTCATCATCACAAACATACAAGAACTTTCATAAATTGCCCTCACTGTCCTCTTTATTTTTCCCCTACCTCATATTCTTTTAAAATGTTCAACATTTCCCCATGATCAGTACTACCAAATGCCTTATCCACATTGCATTCTGTTATTTTTTCTTCTCCTTCCCTTATCCATACACAAAACCACTTCTTTAACCATCATTAACATTTCATTTACTCTTGTCCTTTTAACCCCATATATTCCTTCACCCAGTTCTACTTTCATGACATCCATCATTCTATTCTGAATAATCTTCATAAATATTTTATAATTGATATTTCCCAGTGTAATTGGTCCCAGTTTTATAACCCCTTACAAATCTCTTTTTATTTTACACCTTGTTCTAGCAATTCATTTGGTATCTTCAAAAAATGTATTATCCATTTATTTATTAAAAATATATACCCTAATCATTTTGGACCTGGTGTAGATTATTTTTTTTTTTACCTTTCTTTAATTTTTTTCCTCTCGATTATTTTTCTATTTCTTCCACTACCTCCTTTTTCATCTTTTCTACTTTCTGTACACTGCCTCTTTCATTCTTTTTCTCATACATATCCAACTATAGCAATAATTTCCTCTCAATTATATTTTAACTGCCCTTTTTCATCCTTCATTACATTTATTTTTCTCTTATGTCTCAATTTCTTACCTAAAAGAGTAGGGGAAGTTCACTTGTGCCATGACCAAATTTCCCCTAGTCAGTATGAATACTACCTTGGGTCTCCCATGAAAAAAGGATGCTGGCCTAGTGGGAGTACCCCAGTCAACAAAGAGTAAATAAGTGAAATGAATAAATAATAGCTCTTCACAGCAGTTCCCAGTGACATGATTATGTCAATGGTGACTACTTACAGATACATTCTTTATTTTAGCAATAAACTATTATGCAAATTTCAAAAGTAATAATTACTAATTTGAACATTCTCTTATAGCTTACCCTGTTGACATAATAACCATAGCTTCTAAGTGTACTGAAGATATGATAACATTTGCCTTTGGTGCTAGATGAACCAAGGACTGGTACCAGCGCTTTCCTTTTATTAAATAACTGTTACAAATATTTGTAATCAATTCAGACTGGGTGATGAACAAACATAATCAGGTGTCCTTTATTCCTTTCAGCATATAACGCCATTTTTATAATGAAATCTTAGTATTCGGTACATCAGACATTTAATTTGCTGAATATCTATATCAAGTATATATTTACACATGTTCAGTACTCACACAACTTGGACAAAAAAGCAATAAAACAATTTAATTAGGAAAAATGCTGCATTATATCAATATTACCTGACATGGTAGGACGTATGGTTTGGTTTTAGTCCTTCCTGACCAAAGTGTTTGATCACTTGGCTTTGCCACCAGCATTAAACCTGGCACTTGGGAATAGGTCCCACTATAAATCCTACTGTCTGGTACTATTGTTTAAATAATTAATACAGGTAAGACATTTTATCAAATGTAGGATAACTTAGACAAAACACTGGGAGTGATAACAAAGTGTAAGGTTGGTTGGGAAGGAAATATTAGGACAGGGAAGGGATAATGTAAGACAGATGTATATGAAATAATTAACATGTAGATGGAAGCATGTCAAACACTTGAAGTGGAAGGTGGCTGGATAAATGCTGCACAAAAAAATTAAAACCAAATTAAATGTATTTAATCATCTTTATTGAATTAATTACATATGACATGGACAATCATGCATTTATATAAATGAAAACAAACCATTTTGACATATTCTCAGTTACAGAACATATACCGAGGGATTCAATACAGCCTACACAGTGGTTTTTCACCATGTTCACTTCATGGAGCAATGAGCACATGGCCGTAGGAGCATTTGAATTCAGTAAGCAATGTGTAAAGCCATGCATCCTGCAGAAAGATGTTAGACACTGTCACATGCTAATTGCTGCATAAGCAGCTGAATAGCATGTCAATCAGCTGGTTGAGCAATTCAACAACATAGAAAGAAACCATGTAGACTCCATGCTGGTGTTCCAGCTGTATTCCAAAACTTTTGGAATGCACCCATGGAAATGAGTCTACACGGATAGAATAAAATATAAAATGAGTGACATTTGTACAGAACTGACCCTAATATGTCATAGCAGGCTGGATGCAACAAAAAGAGTGCACCGAAATCAACATGTCTTTTTTCTTTGTGCCAGAACAGAAATGCAACTTTGAACTCTCGCCCCCAAATGAACAGTATACATTGCAGATTATACATGTCAATCTCTTAGGACAAGAAATCTGGACAAAGTCATAAATAATGGAGGGAAAAGGCCCAAACAGGGACAATTTTTAAATATTGCTCTTACAAACTTAGAAAGTTGATAGAATAGCAGGTTTTGTGTTAACATGAATTTTCTGATGGGCATGAAATCTGAAACTCAAATGGATGTCATTATTTTCTGACTTCAGTCTTTAATGACTTTGCAATGTTTTGCCAGAAAATCACAGTTTTCTGAAAAATGGTCCAAAAATATAAAACAAAAATCTGGACATTCTATGAAATTCTGTAGAGTTGAGAGGTATGAATTGCAGACAGCTAAAGGTGTAAGTGTGAGCTAATCAAAATAAGTATAAAAAACATTAAACAAACTATTCATAGTTAGATGTCAGCATATGCAATATGTAACTGATGAAATGAAGGCATATCCATCTAAAAAGCAGCACTCTGTGCAGATATATCCCAAATTAATATCCTCCCTTCTGTGTTCAACATTCAGTTCCCCTTCAGTTTCCCTAGCTACACAGTTGCCAACAGTGTAAATTCAGGGCTGTCAGCACAGTGAGAATGCAAACGAGGTCTGAAAATGGATCTGTGTAGGGATGTAAACATAGTGTTTGTGTTTATGGGATGGCAACTGTGAATGCTTACATCAGGTGTATGTGTCAGGTTATACTTACAAAGTGTTACATGTAGGTCTGCCAGGGTTGGAAATGCAAGTAAGCAGTGCACAATTCACAGGTTCTGTTTCATTAACATTCAACCTCCTCTTCATTTGTTGACAAATTGTGTTTTCTCTGTCAGTTTTTTAGTATTATTCAGTATAAAAGAAAATAAAAAAAAAATAAAAAAGGAGAAATAGTTGAAATGAGGAAAAGCAATTTATGACATACACAGTAGAAAATGTTAGCACATATGAGATATGTTTACATAGGTCTGCATTTCAACTCTCACTCCAATGCACCTTCAGAAAACAGGATGGGTGCCTTATCCTCTTTGTCACAAAAACAGCTTTGCAGCAAAGAACTGAATTCATTCATCACACAACCAACTGCAACAAAATGTACACTGATATCAAACCATAAACTGTTATTTTCCCATTTGGACATAGTGCACTTAGTGATCACACAACCTGTTATGATTATTGCTGACAAATATACAGCTCTGTTTTACCTTTCTGTGTTTCCTGGTCATTCATCAGTTATCTGACCAGTACTCTGAAACATGCAGTCAGCAAGCCATGCTATATCATTGGCCTTAAAATGTTTGACAATATTAAATTGCAATAATATAATATGCATTTGCCAACTGAAGAGCAGATTGGGTGACATGAACAAGCATAAACTGTGCTTTTGGGGAAGAGAAAAGGTGAGTTACTGATATGGCACATACAAGGGTACAACTGTTCTGTTGGGGGGAACAAAGCTGAGTTACTGTTATGGCACATACAAGCATAGGCTGTTCTTTTGGGGCAAGCAAAGGTGAATTGCTGTTATGGCAAAAATGAGGATATGTTGCTCTTGTTACTCTCCTTGTTTTGCATCCTGACTATTGGTTGATCTTGTGAGGGTTGTAAAGTCAGAAACTGCAATGTGTATCATTACTTTCAAACTTCTGTCATCAATGATTTTCCAGTACAAATGTATGGTGCTAATCTGAGGGCATGCAGTGATCATCAGTACTTTTGAGAGTTATGACTGTGTGAATCTTTGATGCCCAAGGCCTACTACTTACTAATAGGCATATATAAGTCAAATACGTCTCTGCTTGACATGTTACGGTAATGTTGGTAAAAATCACCCACCTTTTACTTTCGTACTGTAACAAGTGATGAAATACAAAGATATGCCATAACATTATTAAACAATACACTCCAGGTTCAAGACTTACCTAGTAATTTGGCAGTTGGCACAGTGTTAGTCCAGGGCTGACTCTGTCTGATGCAATACATGGGGAGGTAAAGGTTGTGTGAGTTGCCTGGTATCAATCAATGTTATTATATGTGTGTGAGTAGGAGGAAGGTTTTAGGCCCCTAGGTGTTGAGTGAGTGAGTGTGCTATGCATTGTCTCTTAACCAGTACAAGGGCATACTGAGCATGCCTACATCTGCCTATACCCACAGCAGCTGGAGGTTCCCCCTCTGACTCTTCATCTGCTTGTGGCTATGGTGACCTCAGCATTGGTGGTGTGATATGTGTCGCTTCTCCTTGCTGATCCTGCTGCAGCTGTTTCCTCAGGATTATGCTGTGTAACATGGCACATACTGTGAAGGCTTCTGTACATGTCCGTGGATTGTACTGCAGGACTCGCGTGTATGTATCTAGACACTGGAACAATTACTTCTGCAGCCCAAACACACACTCTATGACATTTCTGGTTTTAGCATGTGCCTCAGTATGGTATTTTTCCATGGGTGTGTGGCATTTCTGATGTGTGTCATCAGCTATGGTTCCAGTGCATAGCCTGCATCCCCCAGTAGATGACTCTGAGGGATATCTCCCCTAGCAAACATCTGATACAGTTGGGAGGTGTGCCAGATATGTGAGTTGTGGTAACTGCCAAGGTTGCCAGCTCACACGTCCAAGATGATTCCCTTGGCATTACACATGACTTGGTAGTTGATAGAGTTGTAGCTCTTTCTGTTAATATAGAGCCTTCCCTGTTCCCCAAGTGGTGCCTTCATTTCTATATCAGTGCAATCTATGGCACCCAGTATTGCAGGGTAGTGCGCTACCCAGTAGAACTGTTGTATATTTCTGGCCCTCTACTCAGAACTTCAGGGAAAATATATGTGCTGACTGGTATGTTGGAACACAGCATCCAGGAACTGGTGGAGGGTCCTGGATGCTGATGCCTGTGACATCCACAGCATGTCCCCTGTTGGTCTCTGATAGGTACCTGTAGCTAATATTCTAAAGGCTACACATACCTTAGTTTCCACTGGGATGGATTCCCCTCGATTGGCTTTGGCTATGAGTTGAGAGCAGTGGAGGTTGCAAAGTTCCTGTAGTGTGTCCCTGTCCACCCTGTAGCGCTCTACAATTTCCACTTCATGTAGGCTGTGATAAGTTAAATGTGGCCTGAAAACTCTTCTTCTTCTTGGCCTAGGCCTACTGGCAGCAGCAGCAGCATTGGCTTCAGCCTCTAGCACATTCAAAGGGATTGAAGCAGCAGCACCCCCTAACATTCTTTCTGTGTAGACTTTCTATGTCTATACTCCAAAGGTTTTGACATCTGCAGGAAAATCCAGTATGGAGTCTACATGGTTGCGTTATAACTTGTTGAACAGCTCCACCATTTTGGATTGGTTGATTAGCATGCAGTTCAGCTGCTTATGCTATAATTCACATGTATAAAACACAGACAATGACAGATGCAATCCATTAATAATCTACACCATATAAAAAGGAAACATGTAGCTAGCCAAACTGATGGTGAGAAGAGTTGTATATGTTTGGAAGACTGCAAAAATGCTTTTTGTTCAGGATATATCTGTACAGAGGAGTACTGAACTTCAGCAGGTTTGCTCCCATTTTGTCACATACATATTGCATATGCTGGAATGTATTTAAGAATAGTGTGAAGCAAAGGCTTTTACACATTTATCTGCATGCATTAGTTAGACATGTACTGATGGCATGGGCCTATTTGTAAAGCCATTTCAGAGGTACACATGATTGACAATACATGAAAATGGAATGCTATGTGATAAATATGTACAAATGTGTCAGTGACAGGTTCTTTGATAGCACTTTCAACATGTCAAAGAGGTTTTGTTAGCAAAAGGGGTCACTTGCCTGTTATTTTCTGGGGGCAGCAAGGATGAGTCACTGTTATGGCACAAATAAGACTGCAAGACTGGACTGTTCTTTTGGGGGAGCAAAGGTAACTTACTGTTATGGCACAAACAAGGATATGTCTCCCTTGTTACTCTCATTGATTTGCATCCTGCCTATTGTTAGTATTTCACATCTGTAGACTGTTTTATGTTTCTCCAGTGGGTAATACTGACTGGCTACTTTTCTCTTTTATCTGGAAACATTTATTTTGTAGTTATGTGATACTTATTAGTATTATCCTTCTGTTGTCTTTTAGGACACCTACAAGTATGTCACTCAGGCATGCAATTTAGAGAGACCTCCCCCCTTCACTGATGCTGAAAACCAAGTTATAGTCAATGGGTTTCGGTAACACGGTGCTTTTCCCCTGGAAAGGGGATGGGGAGATATGGCCTGTAGGATGTGAATATGGCAGCAGATTGTTCATGATGCCAATGCCTTGGGTGACCACAGCAGAACATATGAACAGGTGCACAACAGGGCCATTGACATGATAAGATTTGCAAGTTGGAGAGCAGCTGCAATGGGCCGTGACCAAGTAGTTACTGAGGAAGGGCCTGCTAGGGAACTACCACTAACTCCCAATGAACAGTTCCTGGCCAATGTGAGAGATCCAGATAGCTTCCAGGAGAGTGCAGTACAGCATGTCCTGGATGTGGACACAACACCTTCCCAGACAGCAAGCACATCCCAGGAAGATCTTCCAGGTAAGCTTTGATATCTCAGCAATTGAATATAGTTGTATAGTAAACCAATTAAAATGAATAACTTAATTCTGTATCACGTCTTTTTTGGAGGGGGAATTGAAGATTTCTACAGTTATAAGCTTAGTTTGGAGTTGTCAGCCATGTTCTTGTTCAAAGTACTGTTAATGCACATATACAGGGGTAAATGTATTACCCCATGTTACTGTTAATTGTGGTGATGTTATTCTTAACTCTTGCTTAACTTCTTCCAGGACTGTTTGGAGTAGAGCACAGTATGTCTTCTGCAGATGGTAAGACAAATATTTTTATGTCAGCACTGCTGAACAATTTAAAGAAATATTGTAGTTTGTGATATTGATATCAGGCCTGTTGTGTGTATTGCTGTACTGTCTGTAATAGTGGCAGCACTGTTTTTTGTTAGCATATATTGCACCACAGTAATGCAGGTATTAATGTATTCCTGTGTTTCATGCTTTTTATCACAGGTTTTCATGCTTTTTATCACAGGTGTTCATGAGGGTGGGAGTGTGGGCCCTGTGCCATCTGATGTCAGTGTATCCACAGACTCTGATAATGATGGTGGCCAAATTGAGGCACAGTTGGGGGGTGCAGAGGTTGAATGTGACACAGAGGTTGATATATAGCCATTATCTGCATTTCCATCGGACACAGGCAGTAGGCCTATGCCTATGCAGTCCTCTTGGCCACAGATATTGGAGAGATGGAGGATGTAGACACTGATCAGTGAAGTGTGGTTACTGCAGCTTCATTGCTTGTTGAGTCTGTCCATAGCCAAAGTGTAGGTGAAGGGCCACACAGGAGGATTGATAGGGGTGCTCAGAGGGGGCCTGCTGTCCCTCCTCCACCTGGTGTAGGTGTCACTTCCTGTGCCACTCAACATATGTTTAGTGCCATCATGGAGGCACAGACATGTTCCCATAGGTACTCCAGACAAATGCTCAGGGTCATGGATATGGCACATTCAGACATGTGTGACTGCCTCAACTATGTTGTAGATTCACTGAATCGGATGAATAACATGTTGGAATAAAGGGTGTCTGTGATCATACTTCTCAGCTGTACAAGTTTTCAAAGAATGCCCAGATTTTTGCCTCATATGTTTGGATTATTCCTCATAAAAATTGTGTTTTTTTGACAAATCACTGGGATGCTCTAAGGATTAAAGTCACTAAATAATGACATGTATTTGAGTTTCCAACTTCGCATCCTCCAGAAAATGCATGCTAACACAAATCATGTTATTCTAGCACCTTTCTAAGTCTTTACAAGCAATATTTAAAATGTGCCCCTATTTTAGGGCCTTTGTCCCCCCATTTTGTTGAGCTTTGTTCAGATTTCTTGAGTTAAGAGGTTGAGAGGTATGTCTGTAATGGACCGAGGTGTGTCTGTCATGGAACGAGAAGTGTTTGTGATGCAATGCCTGCTGGGAGGGCAACGACTTCCTCATGGACGTAGGTCAGCCACATCATCTGCTGTCTGCCAACGTGGCCATGACTGTTCACGCTCCTACAGTGGCAGTAGTTCCACTGCTCCATCAGTGAGTCTGCTGTCCACACCCAGAGGTGACAGGCCATGGGGTCATGGTCCTGGACATCCCTGTGAAGGAAGGTCATCCAACAGACGTCAGTCACATTCAGGTAGCAGCACTGCATCTGTCTGTGTGCATGGAAGTGCCAGTGCAAGTCCTGGCAGAGCCAGTTCTCGTGGTCAGGGATGACAATGATGAACTGCCACCTCTACTATGCATGGCTCATACCTGTCCAACAGACCAAGATGTAGAGCTAGCACAGAGCTTGGCTGTGTTCATGCAGACACTCACACACCAATTTCACCTGAAGGACCCCTAAAGATGCACAGGCAATAGTTACTCAGTTTGTCTCACTGGCCTTTTGTTGTTTTATACCAATATCTGCCTTTTTCTCCTTCCTACTCACATACACTCTCTGACCTTCTGTATCAGCCTAGGCTTCCTGCCTCCCCCCATACAACACCTTTGCAAGAAATGATAACTGTACCATATCCCTGTTTTCTATCCTTTGGATTCAGGGATACTAAAGCTGTGTCTAATGCTCAGGGTGCATAGCTAACCTAGTGCTTAGTATATCTGCATTTGTGTTGTTGAACTGGTCATTGTACCTTTGACTTATATTCGCCTTGGAAAATTAGACAGTTGACAGCATCAAAATTTCACAACATTATAGTCAATGCTCTTTTAAGGGCGTTGATGTCAGAATCTGCAATGCGTATCATTACTTTCTAACTTCTGTCTTTAATGATCTTCCAGGACAAGCGTATGGTGCACATCATAAATCATGCCATCATATTCATATGTTAGGATTGTATTACAGCACTGCAGTCAGATCTCATCACAACAGTAATACAGTATACTGTTCACTTTTGCATGTACCTCTACAGATACATGCAGCAGCTGGAGAGACCACAGGGCTTTCTAAGGAAGATAACACAGGGCCTACAAACCATGCCATGGTGTATATGAATAGATTAAAAGCCATATTACTGTCATCTGTCTGGTATAGGTTGAACTGACATCTGCCTGGCCTCCAGGCCAGTGTCTGACCATGCCCTGGTGGGATGACTTCATATCCAAACATCTGATATAGCTGATGACATCAGCAGCGCCCATTGAGAATATGGTAATAACAGTATCCCACATGCTGCCATAAAAGTCTATTAGTAATGTCAAGCAAGAGCACACACCTGACTGCTGTGAGAACAGAATCACTACCTATCTAAGTATACAGACTACAGAAAACAGTATGGAATGCAAGTACCATGGCACAACTCAAACATTTGAAAAACTGCAGCTGAACTTCCAGTACATGACATCAGCAGCCCATGTGTGAGACAAGATGTTGGCAGGCCTGCATAGGTTCATAGTTTCTTAGGTTCATATGAGACTACTACCATAATGTCCCTAGGTTCATAGAAGGTTACTAGGCTAATGGCCCTAAGGCCTTGTCAAGATTACCCAAGTTGGACCATTGTTCCCTTATAGACCAAGATATGCAGTCCATATTTGTAAACCCATGATCAGCACTGGCTGACCCTGTTTAAGAGTGACATAGATGAAACCCCTGGGGTAAATCTATAATTTCCCATCCAATTGTCCAAGTTACACTTTAGCGTCATTGAGGAGCACAGTTTCACTTTGAATGGTGGTTTGCTCCATAGGAGTGGAAATCTGTGGGAGACACATCTGTCAATCCAGCATGTCCTGATGATGCTGCAGGCTAGGTTAAGGTCCATAGAGTGAGTGAGTCTTGTCCCATGTGATCTGCGGAGGTGCAACATTTCCATCAAGGTAGGGTTCGAGACTGCTCTGTAGGCCAGTCAAAAGTCACCTCTCAGCAGTCTATATGATACAGAATAGAGTGACAGGGCCTTCAGTCTGTCCATGTAGTAATGTAGTGGAAGTTCTTGGATTTTCTTAGTGAGAAACAACTGAGGTCTCTCCAGCTGCTGTAGGTGTCTGGTGAGGTACATGCAAAAGGGAGCATTATACTCTATTATTGGTCTGATGAGGGACGAATACAGTGAAGTTATAACATCTTTAGTCTTGGATGCTGTGCTGTCACTTATGAGGTGTGCAATGTAAAGGGCCTTCATTACCACTGTGGACACGTGATGATCAAAGGTGAGGTTGCCATCAACCTGCATTCTCAAATCTCTCACCATTGGGTTAGAACATGGTGGTGGGTATTATTAATATTGTAGTTTGCAGAGACTTCTCCTTTGCCAAAAGGGATAATAGTGCATTATTTTGGGTTAACTTTAAGTCTGTGACTTTGGCAAAACTAAATTATTTATGTAAGCACATTTTTTAATATGTTGACATTGTTTGGGGAGCTAATGATTGTGCCTGGTTTGCAGTCGTCAGGAAACTTGTTGAGCCACAGGCCATATGTTTTTGCCTGATTTTCTGATAAATACATTCCAAACAGTAGGGGGCCCAGCACAGACCCTCATGGGACACCTCTGGTAACAGGTCTTGATGATAGAGGTGGAATCCCCACCTATGTATGCGTTCTGTTGGTGAGCCAATTGGCTACCCATATGGGTTAATCCCCAAGTGGGTGAGTTCTGCAATGATGCCTCACTGGAGGATTGTGTCAAAGTCCTTGGCCAAGTTAAGATAAGCAGTATGTACAGATTTGCCTTCATCCAGGACTTTGCTGACACGCTCAAAGAATTCCACTAGGTTTAACAGGCAGGATCTGCATTTTATGAAGCCAAACTGTGTTGGGTGAAGAGTTCAAAGGTCACCAATGTCCTTGTTGATAAGGTACAAGATGATTCTCTCCATGACCTTACAGACAAGGCTGGTCAGATTTATGAGTGTATAGTTCCCCGGGTGGGTTGAGGGATCCCATCTGTGCAAGGGTATTACAGTTGCTGTGTTCCCCTCTGGCAGGACAAAGCCAGTACTTAGACTGTGGTTGAAAGGAGCACCCAGTGGTTCTACTAACTCTTGCTTTAGACTGTTTATTAAGCAGCCTGGGATGTTATCCAGTTCTATAGATGTTGTGTTTTTGGCATTGACGAGTGAGTTTATGGCCTGTTATTTGAAGATAATAGGTAGAAAACTGTTGACAGATATGCTGTGGGGTATGACTGGTGCAGACAGGGATGAGAAATTGTTGCCAAACCTGTCTGCTTACTTGTTGGCTATGTCCTCTGATTCAGAATGAGTGGTACCGTCCACTCTAAATTTGGTGCAAAGCTGGGCCTTCCATTTTACATTACAAATATAGCTAAAGAATTCCTTGTGAACTGTTAGCTTATGAACTTAGCTATGGATGGTAATTTAGTTTTGTAATTAGCTTTAGAGAACTAATTTGCTTGTTCAAGCTATAGAGTGTGTTCTTCATTTGAGACTGTTCCCTCTTATTCCTAGACATCAGTTTCTTTCTCTTGTTGTATAATCTATTTATGCTAGATGTCCACCAGGGTGGCTTGTTTTTTGTGAGCAAGTTTTGATCCGTCCTGGTACAGCTAAGTCTATATAGTTGTAAAGGGGTTTATACAGGGCATTTGTGTATAACTCCATACAGGAGTCTTTACTGTCAGTGGTGGCAATAGGTTTGAAACTATATATGCCATTGTTTAGGAGGTTATAGTTTGCTTTGCAGAGATTTTTCCACCTTTTGGTTCCTGAGGGGGGTCTGGTATGATTGTTGCATTGAACATGCCTGATTTACTAGTGAGGGTCTCACACAAGGGGTGGTGCAGCAATCTCCTATGTCAGTGAGTACTAGGTCAATTCGAGCCCCTTGTGGGGGGCAGACTAAATGATCCAGAGCATTCATGTTTACAAAGTGCAGGAACATTAGTGCTAGCATGTTTGAGCTCATATGTATATCCCAATTGATGGAAGCATAGTTAAGGTTACCCTTGCCTAGGGTGTTTGGCTGTGTTATGAGTGAGTCAAGTAGGTCCAGGAAGGCACTGTGTGGTTTTCATGGTTCATATTGGTGGACCTATAGCTAACAATGATGTGGAGGATGTTTTTCCTCAGTTAGTTGGACATGGAGTAACTCTAGGGAGTTGTACTGCTTAACCAGTCTTGAGGAGCATTTGTCTTTTATGAAGATAGATACACCTTCTCCTTTAGTTATTTCATGTTCATTTTGCAGCCTGACCATGTAGAAGGTATTATAGCCTTTCATGGCTGGAGTACTCTCTGTGACCCTAAACCATGTCTCTGTGACTGCATAAACATCAACATCTTCCCAAGTAAGAAGTAGCTCCACTGAGTGCAGTTTCTGATTTAGACTCCTGGCATTAAGCAGCATATCCCTGAGTTTACCTTTTGAGGACATTTTTATGTCAGGAATTTTGTTCTTATGACATTGCCTAAAAAAAGTCACTATGGGAGAGGCAAGTACCTTGGCCAGTAACCAAAAGGCAAAAGGTGACAGATGAAGACCATCACTGGCAAAGCAAGGTGGTCCATCGACTATATCATCCCAGCCTGACAACTACTGGATCCCCCTGGAGTGATAACAATAGCTAAGCCAATTGTTGAAGTCAGCAGTTCTTTTGTTTGTATTGAGGCATCATCCTTGGTGAACACAGAATGCTGCTTAGGGATACTGACATACCTGTCTGGGACACATAATCTGAGCGGTCAGTCATATTTCTCTTCATATAGTCCAGTGAGATGCATCTTAAGTCATTTACTCCTACATGGAGTACAACAGAGGTGTAATAGTGGTTGTTGAGAGACTTGAATGCATGTGTGACTTTGAAGATCCTGGCACCTGATAGGCAGCTGACTGTGACTTTCTACTTGTACAACCTGGTAAGGGGGACATCTGTGTGCCTCACTATGGATTCACCTAATATAAAGAGAGTGGTTTTGAGGTGTTTTGTCTTAAGGGCTAAATGGGTGAGACACTGATAAATTTGTTTTTATGTGTAGTGGGTTCCATTGGGACTGTCATGTGTGCAGAAAGTTTGCATTTGCAAAGTCTCTGCTCTTTTGTTAAGCTTCTAATGAGTACCTCTGTCTATGAGAGTTTATGTGTTGTGTACTTGGTTTGCTGAGGAGGTGAAGTGTGTGTGCCGACAACCTGCATAATATCTGGTTTGTTACTACCTGAGAGAGAGAGAGACCATTTATTCTAGATTAATTGTATACATGCATCTTTCACATAATGTATTGGTAAGTTTTAGGAGTACATGATTATCACTATACATGAGGCAATAGAAACCTAGCTGTGTAAAAAGACAAGTACCCATATTTAAATGGTCATTGCTAGCAGAGCAATTTTGTGAACAGTAACAACTGAGCCTATGAGATGCACAGGTGCCAACTCAGTGGCTGTAATAGGCCCCCACTGTGTGTGAAGCAGTGCTCCTCAATGACCCTGTTTAATTGCACCCTTGACTACTGGTTGGGTGATTGTACATCATCTCTGAGCTGGCACATATGCCCCTCATGGACAGGGCCAGCTGGTACTACTCACAAACGTGCTCTACTAAAAACAACCATCCAACTATGCTTAATAAGGTTATTTGTGTTTATACACAGCTAGGCTTCTACACACCCTAGTGCTATTAGTCTAGTAGCCTCCTATGAAACAATGAAGCTGTTGTCCCCCGCATGGCTTGCTGATATAATCTACTATAAGTTCACCTGCACTCCTGTATAACTCAGACTTGAGACGTGGTGCTTGCATTAACTACTGTGTTCTATAGTCTGTGTAGTTAGAGCAGTTGGGATTCTATTCTCATTACAGATCACTAGGTGGGGGGTAGGTGTGTCTAGACAGCAGAGCAGATGTGTGTATCCCACAGACATTTCTCCACTACCATGCAATGACAGTACTTTGATACTTGCTCATGCCTACACATCAATTTCACACAGGCCTCCCAAACTCTTGTTTCCCTCATGGCCTACTGATGGTATATAAGTTTACCTGCACTCCTGTATAAATCAGACTTGAGCTGTGGTGTTTGCCTTAAGTAAAGAGTTCTGTAGTCTGTGTGCTTAGCTAGGTAGAGGTTCTATTCTCACTGCAGTCAACTGGGGTGGGTGTGTGTGTTTGTGCTCTAGCTTCACATTACAGCTAGCCTTTTACACCAGCATGTGGGACACTGTTACTACCATATTATCCTTACCAGACACTACTGATATCAGCTGTAAAGTGTTGATGCACTCCAAGTCAGACTTGAGCTGTGGTGCTTGAGTAAAGTGTTCTAGTCAGTGTACCATAGATAATTAGGGATTCTATTCTCACTATAGTCGTGTGTGTGTGTGTGTGTGTGTGTGTGTGTGTGTGTGTGTGTGTGTGTGTGTGTGTGTGTGTGTGTGTGTGTGTGTGTGTGTGTGTGTGTGTGTGTGTGTGTGTGTGTGTGTGTGTGTTTGAAATGCACCATATAAATATACCTGGTGGCTAGAGAGACTCAGGCATCAGTAGTGGTTAGAGAATAACTCAGACTCAAACCCTGTAGCTTGGGTGCAGGTAGCAAGAGCCTGAATCTCTACCCACCATCACTTGTGAAAACTGCTCAAATTTTTGCCTCATATTTTTGTTCTGTTCTGTTCCTCATAAAACTGTGGTTTTCTGGATTTAATTCACCAAATAATGACAGGCATTTGAATTTCAGACTTTATATTCTTCAGAAAGTATACAGTAACACAAAAGCTTTTATTCTAGCAATTTTCTAGGTTTATAAGATCAATATTTGAAATATGTCCCTATTTTTGAGGCTGTAATCCCCCATTATTGGCTTTGTCTAGTTTTTTGTGCTTAGAGGTTGAGAGCTATGGTGAGAACTGAATTCACTGAATATGTTTGGGGGCTGTATTCCCCCATTATTGGCTTTGTCCAGGTGTTTTGTGCTAAGAGGTTAAGAGCTATGGTGAGAACTGAATTCACTAAATGATAGCCATTTAAGTTTCAGTCTTCCCATGTTTCAAGAAACAGTTGATTTGGCATAGTGGTATGTTGCCCGGACTGTAGTGCACAGGGTCCTGGGTTCAAAACTTGGCAGTGAAATGCATGGTAGTAACACACCATTTTATTCTAGCAACTTTTCCAAGATTATACAAGCACTGTTTAAAATGTGTACCTGGTTTTTGGACTTAGTCTTTTTCCAGATTTCTTGTGCTGCAAAGTTGAGAGATACAGATGAATGTCGAGTGGATTTTACAAGAAGCTGAGAGCCTCGGGGGAAGAGATGTTTAGTGCTGCTTATTTTGAGTCTGCTTGCACTGTTAATAGCACAACAGGTAGTGTACTTGCTTTTGATGCAGAAGGCTGTAGGATCTACTCCCACAGTATGTAGATACATTGATGATACTATACTGTGTTGTACTTTTAAAGGGGTTGGATGCTGCAGTCCTGAGAATGCCCTCTTTGGCAGAGATACCTAGTAACTATGAACCTGTTCGCCATCTATTCCCTATTGCAATATTACTAGCTTATAATTTTTTAATGTAACATAGGCAATTTATTCCTCAAGGGCAACAGGCACTTTATTTGTAGATGAAACAATGACATATAATGTTGTTTGCTAGTAGCAACCTCTTCATTAGTTACAGATCTCTTTAATGTAGAATTGTTTAGATTACTGTTACTTCTGCAGAGATTGTGCATATTTACTGATACTGGTGGATTGTTTGAGTAGACTTTTATGATGGAAATGTTCTGAATTGGGCAGTTTTGTCATTATTGGTGCATGCATTTTGTTTCATTATTTAGTGGAAAAATATTCAAAACAATAAATTTAAAATGCCCTCTAACAACTGTACTGTATTATACAAGGAATATAATTTAATACAATCAGGAAGGTGTATTAAAGAACACATGTATGTTTCCTGTGCAAGGGGCCTATGATTTAAAAACAGCCCAAAGTTAATCTTTATCTGCCATTGGCCAGATGTATTTTCTTTGAATGTGGGTTTCAATGTTGTTTCAATGAATGTGAATTTAAAAGGCAGAGAAGTTTTAATGCTAAGTCTGTTTTCATTGTGAAACTGCACTGCTTTGTTTAGCAGATGTCTATTAGTGTTTGTGCTGTAAAATAAAACTTTAAAATGAAATCCAAATCATTGTAGAAGTAATGCAGTATGCAGATTATACTGCTTATGGTAAATGGAAAGAAATAGACAAATAATGGGACAATGGAATGGCTGCAGGGGGGAGGCCCCATTCGACCAAACCCAAAGACACCCCAGGCTGAACTATACCTTTCAACTGTCCAGATTTTTGAAGAATGAATAGATTTTTTTCTTCCTATTTGTGATTTGTTCCTCATACAATTTGTGGTTTCTGGCAAATCATTTAGGAATGAAGTCACTAAATAATGACAGACATTGAGTTTCAGACTTCATACCCTTCAGAAAAATGCATGATAAAGCAGGACATGTTATTCTGTCAACTATCTAAGTTTATACAAGAGCAATTTTTAGTACCCTTTGTATGTTCCCCAATACATTTGGCCTTGTCCAGATTTCCTGCATTAAGAGGTTGAGAGGTATGTGCAAATAAATTGCTTCGCGGTGGTGGTGCTGCAGTAGCGTTGTCGCCTCACTGTAAGACAGTGTCCGGTTCGATTCTCAGCTAGAGCATCTTCTGCGTGGAGACATGCGTGAATGGGCATACCTTCGTTGAAGGTTGTGCATCAGGGCTGGTAACTCGGCATGTAAAAATCAACTACCAATCATTAGTGGACCGGAGTTCTGCTGTGGCGACCCCTAACCGGGAAAAGCCGAAAGACGCAAACATAGAATTAGGTATATCCAAACCTCTCAAGTGTCCCCAATTTTGGCTCAAAATGTTGCTCTCCCCCTAATAATCCCTTAGCCTAGTACACCCCTATTAGCCTATGATCAGAGTTATAGATTACTTTTAATTTCAGAAATGCATATAGAGTATCTTATTTTGTCAGCTGTTCAAGTTAATAGTACTAATATTAAAAATTGTGCCTTCTTTGACAGGTTCCCAGCTGTATTGTGTAGCTATTTTATATTTTTACATCACATTTTTGGTCCATTTTTCATAAAATTGTGTTTTTCTGGCAAATTAGTGGCAAATCATTAAAGATTGAAGTTAGCAAATAATGACAGACATTTGAGTTTCAGATTTCATACCCTTCAAAAAATTCATACTAATGCAAGGCCTACTATTCTATTATCTTTCTAAGTTTATAAGAGCCATATTTAAAATTGTCCTTATTTTTGGGCCTTTGTCCCACTTCTATTTATGGTTTTGTCCAGATTTCTTGCTCTAAGCTTGAGAGATATGACAAATTTATCAAGGCCATCACCGTCAGCCAGAGACATTTCAAATTGTGACATACTTTCTGTACCCCACTCTCCCATGTAGTGACTCTGGATGTGTCCAAGCAAGGCAAGGAGCAGTTATGCAGTGTAAGTGTGTGCAGAGTATGCCCCCATCCAAGGTAGGCACAAGTACTACAGTGACTTTTCATCTGTCCTTGATTTTGCAGAGTGTTCTGGTTTTCTGTCATATTTTTATACCGTTGATTTATGCTTCTTCTTATTCAGAAAATGTATGTTGTTGCAGTGTAGAAGAAAAACAGCTTCTGTTCAGCTCAGTTCGTAGAATCGAGATACTTTACTTGGTAAGCACTTTCCAGGGAATGACTCCCACTTCTTCAGATCATTCAATAAAATACATTTAAAACCACTCCATTTATATAGAGAACCTTAATTGGTATCAACCAAATCATGACTACACCATTTTCTAGTCTTAAAGTAATAAGCACACCCTAATATATTCTTATTAAAACTTTGTTCATATAAATCCTCTTTCTAAGTGCATATATAGACAAAACCATGTTGTTGTTAGGCAGCAGGTCTTTTTTGGATGAGAAACATTTTTACAAGTGAGGGTATCACAGAGATTGCTACTTTCAGCATGTTACTTGGTACATTTATAAAGCTGAATATAAATTTTAATTAGAACTGTAGTGCAAGGAGAAGTGGTTTGAGTTGAGTGCTGCTTGTTTTTTATACTTCATTTTGACTGGCATTCCAGTAATGTATTTAAAAAGTAATTTATTTTTTCATGCCTCACAACCTTTTTTTTCCATCTAGATATTAAGTAAGCTGTTATGTAGCCAATGCATTGAAATATTTTTTCTTTTGTACTTCATTTTGTCTTCATTGGACTCTCATAATGATGGTTTGGCACCCAGGGCAGCGTATTTAATTAAAGTCTCAGTTTTTGAGCTTGTTAACATAGATCTGCCCCTTTCTAGGTGACTACACCCCTTCTCATTGGCCCTACCCATTCAGCTGTCTCCTGCAGCCCCCCTTTGATTTGAAATCACCAGCTGCCACTACATCTCACTATGTCAAAATGTGTGATGTGACATATATCTCGGGTCCAGTGATCAGGTTAGTACATCAGGGGTGTCTGCTAGGCCCTTGCCTGCCCCTTAGTTAAGTGATGGACATTACAGATGACATACACATGCTGTGTCCAAACAGCTGCCTGAAGGACTACAGCTTGTAGACAATCATTGATTCCAACTGCAATATTAGTATAATACACAAAGTGTCAACACATACCAGAGACTGCTGCCACAGCCATGACAGCACCTGCATTGACAAGACACATGGAGGGATGTGCTGCATCAGGAAACAGACACACCACCCAAGTATAATGTGAACATCACACCCTATAATTAGGCCAATAGATATGTGACCTGTGTCCTGGGGTAGAGGGTAAGTGGTACATCCACCAACATGCGGTCAGAGTGCTGACTACTCCCTTGACTGTAACACAAGTACTGGAGATGCGAAGGACATGCACATCAGAGGGAATACTAACGTTATGTTTCCCAGCATTCATCACACCAGTAACTGAGTACAATGCACCCCTTCTCCATATACCTCCCATGTTCCAGTGATGAGTAACTGAAGTGTACCACCTTTGTCACATTGAGCTGTCACACAGCTTATTGTTTATACCTAAGTATTCTTTCTGGGGAATATACATGTCTGTCTATGGTGCAGAACACCAATCAAGTTGTTACACCAGATGCATGTGTGCTACCTGTTCAGCTTATGCACCCACTGCATACATAGGTGTTTGACAACATTAATGGCATGTATATCATTTGTGGCAATGTCAGTTGTGCCCTAGATATATGCCATGCACACAAGGCAACTAGCATGTAGTGCCCCTACTTTCACAAACAGGTATAGCAGTGTCCCTCTTAACACCTCCTGCAGATATTACAGTACCAGGACAGTGTGCGTGTTTTTCCTCATAGAGTGTGGATGCATCATACTACTTGTCCAGTGTGTGCACCGGCTCACCTGTTATCACTCCACATCACATATGTTATGTCAGAGGCATAAAAGTACTGGTGGTATTATTCAAATATTGTCCATGATTGTGGTTGGTTCTTGTAATATTTGCCACAATCCTTTACCTGTGGCCACCATGCTGAAGTCCTCTGCTGAAAGTACACTCATATTCAGGTATATCATTTTGCACAGCTTCCCAATATGCACCCTATCTCAACTTTATGTCAGATCCCCGATAGATGTCTTCTGAATTATTCATGTAAGGATGCTTATCTCACACACACACATCCTCCCAATTTTTATGTCACCTTGTGTGACAGACATAGACAACACATTTTCACTGTACAGTCCATACTGTACAGTATAGATATGTGCTTAGTGTTGCTGCTACAGCCATCTTCCACTGACATGCTCTCCTCTTCTGTACATGAGGGAGTTGCACCTGTCCTCTTCCCCTGTGTTAATTCCTACAGTTCATCTGTATGTCTCTATTCAGTACATACACTTCCCCTGAGTGATCATTTTACATGGACGTCCATGTCCTGTTACAGATCGTTAACACAGCTTCGGTACAAAATGCCAGGAATGGGATATCACAATACTCTGCACTGTAGGTGCACTGTCCTGTACTGTGTTTGGACCATATATTTCACATTCATACCTTACATCTGTCCAGATATTCCCAGGATGTCCAGATGTTTTCCTTATCAAATTTGTGGCTTTCTGCCATATCACTGGGATGATCACAGGATGGATGTGACTCAGTATTACATACATTTGAGTGCATACCTCTCAGCTTTTATGCTTTGGGCAGAATGACCAGTGTCTCATATTTGTGATCTTTTCCTCATAGCATTCTTGTTTTCTGGCAAAGTATTGCCATGTCATTGCAGAGCAAACTCAGAAACTGATGATTGACATTTGAATTTCAAACTTCATGGTCTTCAGAAAGTTCATGCTAGTATACAACCTTCCAAGTTTTGAAGTGCAATATTAAAAATCTGTCCCTATTTTGGGACTTTGTCCCCCCCCCCCCATTATGTATGCCTTTATCCACATATTTTGCTCAAGAGGATAACAGGTATTTTGAGTTTCATTCTACCACATGTCTATATGACATCTATGGCACATATGTCCCTATTCTTGGTTAAATGTTCCCACATTATGTTGGCCTTTTTGGAGATAGGTTGCACTAACAGATTCACAGCATACTTCTCAACTGTACAGATTTTTGCATAATGTGCATAATTTGGCCTTATATTTTTGGTCCATTTCTCCTAAAATTTTGGTTTCTACAAATCATTGGAAATTATTAAGGGGTGAAGTCAGAAAATTATGACATACATTTGAGTTTCAGACTTCATACCTTTCAGAAAATTCATGCTAATGTAAAACATGTTTATTCTATCAATTTTCTAAGTTTGTAAGAGTAATATTTAAGAACTGCCCCTATATGTGTCCCTTTGTCCCCCCATTATTGATGGCTTTGTTCAGATTTCTTGTTTTTAGAGATTGAAAGGTATGAATCACATCACAGCTATCTGTGAAGCCCTGGTGGTCATTGTTGCATTCTGCACAAATCCATGGACCATAGGTGCTCTGCTTTCAACAAAATTATGTCTGTGTTCGCTTGCACAGTTTCCTGGCTGGCAACACTGTTGCCAGCAATGAAACCTAACTTAGGTGAGCCACGCATCATTAATATGCATGGTGCAGTGCCACGTACAATCACACAAACATGTAAACTCTGTATAAAGCCTATATGGAGTTTATTGAATCTCAGGCAGTGACTTTTTTGCAGTGATTCTTACATATTTGTTTCCTACATATGTGTAATACTATCTGTTAAAAATGCTTGAAGAATAATAAATAAATTTGTGAGATAACATAGTTTTTTAATTAAATGATAATTGCTGAGCTTCATATCCTAACTTCCTTTCACCTTTCATTCCCGTGATAGCCAACAGGGCATCATATTTTCTGCCTTATAAAACTCACATAATTAGTGAAGTTGCTCTAAGTGGTTAACAGATTTATTCACCTTCAGAGTGAAAACGATTTAACATGTTTACAGCCCCAGGGAAGGGGAAGAATCCAATTTTATGTGACAGCGCACAGTCAAAAAGCTGTGAGTGCTGAATCTGAATAACTTTATGATCCTAGTGGGTGTATAATAAAAAAGAGCTGCAGGTACCTTGCTGTGGGTATTTTCTTTGTCAAAAACAAACAAAAAAAAACCTTTGAGATGTGATAGCCAAAGTGATGCAAAAGCAAGGGAGACAAATTCCCAAGGAAAGTAAAATGAGATTTCACTTCACCCCAACATAGTGCACATTGAGGAAGCTGACTAGGATAAAGAAATGTCACACAGAGAAGCCATACTTTTTCAATATGTGAAAGTACTGGGATCAGTCTCTAAGGAGGAAAATATACTTATAATGTAATGTGTTAAGAGGTGAAATCTAATTCTATGATTTATGATATCATATTTTAAGCACTTTAATCAAGCTAATTTTATAATTTCCTTTTTTTGTTCAAGTAATTTTATTCAATTTTTTAAAACAATAATTAATAAATTTTACAGATCAAATAAGAATAAATTCAATGAACTATTTACAGAATGTACAATGGCCACAAAACAAATGAAGACAAAAGGAGTATAAGCATAGCTACAAAGACAAATATTACACATTTTTAAACAAAGACTAAAACAAAAAATAAAATGTTGATTTCTTGCTTTCTCTCTTCTTATGAAGGTAAAGTTGTAACCATTTTAAGTGTCTCAATTAGGGAGAGAACTTTCTCCCAAGGATTATTGATCCATTTCCTAGGAACTATTCTCATTTCCTTGACTTTGATTTCCAACAGTGCTACCTCCTTCAATAAAGTTAGAAAACCATCAAGTGATGGAATGATGGGGGAGTTCCATTTTCTTGTGATACTTTTTTTGAAACTGCCATTGTAGTCCAAAGAAGATAAAGGTCTCTCATATTCATGACAGTGGTTTCATTTATATTCAGGAGAATTAAGGACTTTGACAAAGTGAAAGAATCAGTAAAAATGGCTTACAAAAATTCACCAATATCTTCCCAGAATTTCTTTATATGAGAGCATTGATACATAATATGAGACCAATTAGCATTGCATTTTAGAGAGCACCTCCAACATAGAATTTCATTAGAATTATTAAATCTAGCTATTTTGTTGGGAGTATAAAAGGCTCTATGTAGAAACTTCCATGCAAAGATTTTCCAACTTTGTATATTTAAAGTTAACTTAATAGAATATAAAACATCTATTTTGGTCTCATTTAATAACAATAATGGATAATCCTTAGTGATAAACTTCCAGAATTTCTGGTTAGATTTTATTTTATAATTAATAATTTTATATAGCTTTGAAGTTAAATTTGTCCAATTAAAGTCTCTATATATTATTTCATATAAGTAAAATATAAATTTAGACATGGATTTAAATAAAGAGTTGTTTATCGTTCTACATAGATCTTGTGCATTAGGTATTAGGCTATTAACAGCTAACCAGTCAATATTTGATAAAATAAATGTGTTGATTAACTGGTTTACATCCATGACTGTCAGATTTTCCATACATTGGTACCAACAAGTGAAATTGTTTCCTTTCCATGAGTTAAGAATATCTATAGAAATGTTATTGAAAACGTTTTTTGTAATTTTAAAGGGAGTTAATAACTGAAGCCATAATTGAATGTCAATATTATTGTTTACAAAGCTTCAAAAGGTGTTGTAGATGTAATTTATATAATTTAGATTGGTAGGTTTAGTAGAATTGTATTGCAAGTTAATACAAATAATATACCAGAGTTTATTATTCTGTTCAATCAGTTGTAAATTATTTACTAATTTACTTTCTTCTTGGAAAATAACAGTATGTAACATTTTCCATGTGGAAGAAAATTTTGGATCTACCCAATTTATCACTATTTTGAAAATGGAAGCTTTAATATAAAATTTAGATTAGGGAAGTTTATGCCTCCCATTTCCCAAGGCCTAATATGATTTAGAAAAGCTATCCTGTTTTTTGGGGGGTACCAAAGGAAGTTTATAAAAATGTTATTTAATTATTTTAAAATGTTTTTATTAGGAATTATAGGGATAGCTAGTGCAGTGTAATTTACATTTGGGAGAAGGACCATCTTTATTAGCCACAATCTATCCTCAAATGTTAGATACAATTTATTCCATTTTCCCATTAGTGACTTAAGGGTATTCAGGATATTATTGTAATTTGTGGATAGAGTTAATTCTAACTTTTCACATAAAACAATGCCTAAATAATTTAAAGTATTAGAGTTATGTTAGTATTAGAGTTATTTTTATTATTTAACAATATATGATTCGATTTAGAAGGATTAATTTTTAAGCCTGAGATATGATGACATTTTTCAGCTAACGAATTTAATTCACAGTGACTTATCTGAATTAAATAAGGTGAGTAGAATATCGTCAGCAAAAAGCATTATTTTGGAGTTAAATTGATTAAAAATGTCAATACATTTAATTTTGGGGTTTAATCGAATTGCAGAGGAAAAAAGTTCCATTGCTAGTGCAAACAGTATTGGAGACATGGGGCATCCTTGTTTGGTACCCTTAGTAATTTTAATTGCTTCTGATGTGAATGGGCCTAATTTTACATATGACAAATTGTCTCTATAAATATTCTTTATTAAAGTAATGAATTGTGTGGGGAAATCATATATTTGTAGAATTTTGAAAAGGTAATTCCAGTTTAGTGAATCCAATGCTTTTTTGATATCTAATGTGACTATAAGGGCTTCAGTTTTGTCTCTGTTTAAAAGGTCTACAGTGATTAGAATTCTTTGTATGTTATCATGGGTGTGTCTATTATGAATAAAATCCATTTGATCTTTGCTAATGACTTAAGTTAGAGATTTTTTTATTCTATTGACCAGAATAGACATAAGAATTTTATAGCCATTATTAAGGAGTGAAATAGATCTATATGAACTACATAAGTTGGGATTTTTGTTTTCCTTTAAAATAGGTGTAATCAATGAATATCTCCGTGAAGGTGGAATTATGCCTTGTGAATATGTTTCATTTAGTGCTTTTTGTAATATTGTTATGACAGAAGTTGGGAATCATTTATAAATTTCTATAATAATTCCATTTATGCCTGGGGCTTTATTATTTTTACCTTCTTTGATTTTTTCATTAAATTTCTTTGAGTGCAATTTGTTTTTGAATGTTTATGCTTAAGCTTTCTGGTATTTTATTTAAATTTGAGAAATCTAGGCACATGTTTGTATTGTTATGTGGAGAATCATTGTTATTGTAGTGTTTAGTAAAATTAAATTTAAAAGCTTCTAAAATGTCACTTATATCTGAAAAATGTTTCTTATTTTTTCCTTCATGAATTATATGTGTAATATTATTTCCATTGGAATGTCTTTTTAATCTCATTGCTAGGTTATGCATATATTTGGGGGAGACCGAGTAAGACTTTAATTTTAATTTTTCTAAGGCCACATTGGTTTTATGCATTAAAATGTCATTGTATTTTTTATTTAATTCCCTAATTTCTTTTTTTTTGCAACTAGATCTTCCACAATTTTTAGGTTAGTTTCTATGATTTGTTTTTTGATATTAACTAGTTCTGATTCCCATTCCTTTGCTTTATTGTTACACCAGGAAATAATTTTACCATAAAGATATGCCTTTAGGGAATCCCATAAAATAACTATATTTATGTCACTAGTATTATTTATATCCAAGAAATATTTTATTTCCGAATATAACCATAGCTTAAACTCTTTTAATTTAGTGAAATATGCTGAAATTTTGGTAAATGTCAGTCTCTTAAAATCCATTTAAATTTTAAGGATAAGTGAGTTATGGTCAGACAGGGGACAGGGTATTATAGAAGAGTGTGATATTTTCATTTTTAAATCTTGGGATACATATATTTTATCAATTGTATTGAATCTATAGTCACTATGGGAAAATAGTAATGAAATTTCATTTTTAAGACTAAATGAGTCTAATAACTGCAAATTATCTATCCATTTTTTTAAGAGATCTCCCTGTAGATATAATATAGAAAGGTCTTTTGTTTGTGGTCTCTTGACTATCTAGAATACAATTAAAATCCCCTCTCAAAATTAAGTTACCCTTTGAGGTCTTATTAATAAGTTCTATGTGCTTCTTAATTGTTCCTACTCCTATACCCGGAAACCAATATAGGTTCACCAAAGTCCAAATTCTGTTACTATATCTTATTATTGCTACTGATAAAAGACCATCCTTGTCTTCATAATTATATAGAACCTGAGGATTGTTAACATTTTTCTTCCACAATATTAATACTCCGCTGTTTTTTTACTGTATGATGAGTTAGATAGCTTTAGAAAATCATTTGGATTCCAAGTAAGGTTGTCATTAGCTTTAAAGTGGGTTTCCTGTAAAAATAACACTTGTGCTTTTTTTACTTTTAGGTATTTAAGTAAGATGGGCCTTTTCCTTGGGTTATTTAAACCATTTACATTTAATGAGAGTAGTACTATGTCCATCTAGTTGATTTATTACTGAAAAGTTTTTGATTGGAAATAATGACAAGATATTTTGTTATTAATTTGCTGTGTAACTTCCATACATTTATTAAGTGTAATAAATAGATTATTAATTCCTTTTGAATTATATAAATTAGAATCTAAAGGAGGCCAAAAGGTAAAACAAACAAGTGTACAGTAGTTAATCTTATACAAATGTATAAACAGATACTTAGAATAATCATTTAACAAACATGGAATGAGTAACATTCCCAATCTGAGAGAACTAAAAGGTTCAGTTAGATTAACCCTCATTGCTAAGAATGAACCAAACATTAATGAGAAGTTAGAGGCTCCATTGTATGTTATTATGGAGATTACATTCAAATCAACCCAAGCATATACAGCTAGTTTGATCAATGGCACTCTTGAATATGTGCTTGTTATAAAGATACACTTAATATAGAGTTCAGGCATTAAATTTAGTCACAAATTACATTGTGTGTAATAAATTGGGTATATAATTCCATTTTGATCAGGTATTCAATAATATAAGTAAAATATCCCGAAAAATATTTGATATTCGAGTTTCCTTTCATCATTCATGAGTTTATGAATAATGACCAATTCATTCAATAACTGTCTTATAAATTAAACTATGGTCAGTGTTGTGAGATTAGTTTACAATAGCATCAACTATAAATCCAGTGAATCATACCAATTTCTGTAATCTACCTTCACTCTGATGAGTTTAAGTATAAGAACTATAGTATTCTGTGTATATATAAACTTCAATGCATATATAAATGCTGTTCAGAATGATGCTATACAAAGAGGTCACAAGTAAGAGCTCTACATCATGTTTATTAAATTACCCTGAACAACAATAGAGAGCTCATTTGTTATTAAATTGATGCAAACCCTAAATAGTTTATTACATATGATAAACCGAAAAAATCCTGTTTAAATAGGCAAAGTCATAGATTATTAGTTCACAGTCAAACCATATTAATTAGAAAAAAAAAGACAATACAATTTAAGGCTGGATCACAATAACTGAGCATTGACAATAGATGTAAATTAAATTATTACAATTCTTAAAAGGTAGTTAAAATATTCATTCAGTCAGGTTCCTGGTAATGATTACTTACAACCTAGTCCATTTTCAAAATTCCATTAAGAGTACAGTCTTGAAGCTTAAAATGTTTGTCTGAAATAGATAACATGTTACAGACTGTTCATTGTTTTGCACTCTACATCTACCATACCAAACTATAGTTTAATAATACAGGTATGACGTTTCTCATAATGTGTGCCTTTATATAGACCAAGTATCGGCTAAAGCCTTACACATTCTTTTTCTTATCTAGTCATGTTGTTATTTTCCAATTCTTAACATACCTTTCCTTAATACTTTACTAAGGATGATAACATACAAGCATCCTAAAGTCTTATTCTTATTTATTTATTAACTAGGATGTGCACATTCATGAGAAACTTTGAGATATTTAAAAATGGATCAGATATTGAGTGTTTCAACTTTACTTTCTATGTTTAAATGTTTCCAAATGTATATATCTTGTTCATTTTATTTCTTTTTATCTAAGTTTCCTAATTAATTATCTAAGTTTCCTAATTAATTTATTTGTATATAATGAACAGTAATTATATATGATGTCCACTAGTAAACTAGACACTTTCATTATGTGTAAAATTTCCTTGCTATCCTTCCCTTCAAAACAACATATATTTAGTTAGTTATAATATTTAAAGGAAGTACTGTCTTAAATGAAGTACTGTCTCTTTAAGGCTATAAGGAAGTGTGTTGTGCTAGTGCATTAACGTCATATACTCGTGTCTACATCAACTCATGTAGAGAGATAAAGTAGGACTTTAACAGAGTTCCTTCACTTGTTATAATGTTGTTCAGCATGTAAATAGAAAGAAAGTCTAGCCTACATAGCATGATGTATTCCAAGGATTTCTCAACATATTTACAAAATGGAAGGTAAATATTTAAAAACAAAACAACGTGATGTGTTTAAATTATGTTCCTATATGCTTAGACTAACTAGGAAACTGCAATGGCATAAATGAAACAGTTTAATCTGAAGATGTTATGATTTAATGTTAAAAGTCAGAAACGAGAATACTGCATTCACGTTAGTGCGTACAATACACTGGCAAGCTTGCAAAATGAACAGTGAAGATTTTCCTGCATGTCTCATGTATTGGAAGTGCTTCTCTTTCTTTTTTTTTGAAAAAAAAAGACGTTTAACTAGAATTCATGACAGCGCTAGTTAAAATAACATTTCAGAGTCTATGCATTGTCTGGGATAAAACAAAGTCATATTTCAATACGAATGACTCAAACGAGTCAAGAACACATTTAAAACTTGCATATTATGCATATTACTTAACAATCTTTGTTTACTGGACTCAATTTTATGTATAGCCAATATTATACTACAAAGTACAATGTGTATTGACTATTTCCTTCCCCACACATTGCTTTTTATACATTTCTATCACAATCAAATGTAAAATATTTGAATTAATTAAACTGTAGATATTAAGCTGCTGCATATAAGTTAACCATTAAATCTGAAGTATGTAAGTGAAATATTAATATTAAGAGATAAAATGTAAAATGCTTGCAAAATGAATAGACAATACCTATTTTGTTACCTTTAGCAATACTTTTTTGTTTTGGTTGATTCTTTGAGAGAAGCAGTAGAAGGAATATTTTTTGAGTCAGTTCTTTGCTTTTTTTCTTTACATCAATCCAATTATTTTTTCAGGGGATTTTTTCAAAGATGTAGTCAAAGACAAGTCCATTTCCTCTGGAACTGTGATTATATTGTTGCTTATAATAAAAGTTATTGCTTCCTCAATGTCATTAAATGTCCTTATTTCATTTGAAGAAAAAATCCTTATTTTTGCAGGGTATGCTAGTTGTGCTTTTATTTTGTTTTGCTTGAGTAACTTTACCAGTGGCCAGGCTTTCTTTCTCATTTCTAAAACTCTGGAGGAAAAGTCATTGTCAAATCTGATTACATTTTGCTTGTACTTCAGTGGGGACTTTCTCCAAACACATTTAAGAACAACTCTTTGTCAAGATAAGAAAGAAATGTAACTACGACTGACCTGGGTGTGGATGTTGATGATGAAGGGATGGGTTTCCCAATGGCTCTGTGAGCTCTTTCTATGCCATATGAGAATCCTTCTTTCAAATCAAGGATGTCTGGTAGCCATGAATTAAGGAAAGAGATGATATCATCACCGTCAGACCTTTCTGGTAAACCAAAAATTCTCACATTAGTCCTCCTTTCTCTAGTTTCCATATAATCTAACTTGTTAATAAGCCATTTATTCTGTTGCTGAAGTAAATCACCCTGGGTTTACTCCTCTTTAAGCCTTCCATCTATATCAGATAAGGACTCTTTGATGTTTAATATCTTGGTTTGATGCTGCTGACGTAGTTCTTTGAAGGTTTCAGTTTGTCTATGACAACTTTCTCTCAAATTTTCTAAGTTGTCTTTGAAACTGTACATTTTGAAAGATAGTTCTTGTAGAGTTGAAGACATCAACTGAATTTCTTTCCTCAGAGTAGATTCTGCATGTGAATTCTTTGAACCACTCATATTCCCAGGTCAGTTTGAAACTCCAGATATTTCTGACAGGATATTTTTCAAGAAGATATTCCAGAGATTGTATGATGATAGTAAAAATATTGAAGTACAAGTTTTAACTATTTTTTCTAGGAACAAATAATTATTTTCCTGTTATTTAAAGTAGTTTTAAGGTGCTCTAAAAAAGTGCTGCTTTCAGATTGCCATCTAGGCTCCACCAATTTTATAATTTCTGATATCAGTGGAAGGAAAAAAGATGGAAAGAAAAGAAGACTGGATGCAACAACAAAGATGGCAAATGAAATTTTAGGTAATTTAGAAGAAAAAGGCACCACAAATAGATAGCATCTAAAATGAAGCACTATTGAAACAGAGGGTTGAATTTATTTTATTTTTATTTTGTATATCATTTTATTTTCATTTGTTAACAGGGGTAGAACACTATGGCAAATGGATCATTTTCAAGGTCAACCTGAGGAAGACAGTATGAGCATAAGAATATAATAAAATACAGGTATAAAAAAGATGAGATCTTAAATGCAAGGACCAGTATGTTTAAGTGTTATATCACATTTACAGCTGTATATATATATATATATATATATATATATATATATATATATATATATATGAGAAAACTGTATTTGAAGCTAACTTTTTATGACCTCTGTAACTATTTAAGTCATACAAGATATAAGTATTACGTTATCCTTCTGCTAAATATGACATATACAGTACAGTGTGTGTGTGTACATTATATATGATTGGAGAGGGAGGAAAAGGGAGAGCAACAAACAGGAAACATTAAGGGCAGAGATATAATAACTGGTATTTACAGGTGGATAGTGAGAAGGAAGAGTAAAAACTGGAGTGGGGCTTATTCCTGCTATGATGTATTGAATTAGTGTTTCTGAAAATCGCTGGGTGATGCATATATTTTCTTCTTCAGTCATTGCATGGGAAAGAAGAAAGTGCTAAATAAATTGAAGCAAGGCACCGTGATGACTATTTGTAATAAGAAATAGATGTGCGAGTGGTGACCGACTATAGAACAATACCTCTGTCGTCTGGGATATCAGATATTATACAATATATTATTCTGGACTTCTTACAGGAAAACTTAGGACTTTAGGATTAAATGAGATAGTAATACTACAGCATGGTTACACAAATGGCAGATCATGTATCAGCAGCTTCCCGTATTTCTGTGAGTAGGTAACAAAATCTTGACATTACAAACTAATTGGAGTAAAACGGCCATTTTGAGACCCATTTTGTTAGCCTTCGTACTCAAAGGGAAGTTGGAATTATGGAACTCATCACTTGCTGTATGTTTTTTATGTGCTCATATGTTCCTGTAATAAAATCTTAGAATTTTTTTGTAGAACCACTCTTAGTTAAAAGTCAAACTGCAATAACATATAAGAGGCCTCATAAAGAGGGAACTAAACAAACTACGGGCTTTGATTTCTGCTGCTTCCATAATGCTACTGATTTGAAGTTTATGGTACTTGAACATATCAAAGCACAGAAACATCAAGATAAAAAAAAATTTATCTCTTAAGGAAGCAAGTTTTTGATTTTCAGAGTGAATACTTTTAAAGCAATTAAACTTAATGGTGTTAGTGGCTGAAGAAAATGTTTGTAATATGTTAGATGCATTTATTTTACTTTTATTTTAATTTTAGGCCAAGTCTGGACAGTACTTATTGCACTATGCCTTGTATGCCCTGAGTCAAGCTACGTATCCTGTCATGTAAGTTCAGTTGAGCATACATGCAGATGTGTTTTAGAATGCAACTGCCTTGCTGTATACCTTGTCCTCCTAAAATATAACCAGAATCAATAGCTATATACTTAACATATAGAGTTGCTCCTAAAATATAACCATAATTTACAGCTAAATACTCTCTTACTCTTTCGGCTTTTCCCGGTTAGGGGTCGCCACAGTGGAACTCCAGTCTGTTAATGATTGGCAGTAGATTTTTACGTACCGGCTTGCCAGGCCTGATGCACAACCTTCAACGAAGGTACACCCATTCACGCATGTCTCCACACAGAAGACGCTTTAGCTGAGAATCGAACAGGACAACGTCTTACTGTGAGGCGACAACGCTACCGCAGCATCACCACCGCAGCAATTTACAGCTAAATACTATATATATTAATTAATTTTTGGTTACTTGGCATCTATACTCATACTTAAGGTGCTCATATCCTGGTAAATGTGTCTATCCACTGTAAATAAACTGCATATGCAAGCATATCTGTACTTTTAATACAGCTAAGAAATGTAACATATTCAGTTAAAATCACATACAGCAAAATCCAATTTATTGAAATGAATATCTGTGCTGCTCTCCATGGATAATGCATCTTGTGTGTTTTATTTTAACTCTAAACTCATAAGTATTTTCATTATGCAATTGACAAGAGGAATATTTGCAATGCAGTACCTAAACATGCTGCATGTACAGTCTGAAGAATGAACACAGTCTAAGAGGGAGTGATTGGATTTACAGTTATCTGGTTGAACAACTCCTTTATTTAAACTTGGAACTTTTAGGACAATAGCAATGAAAGAGTAAATAAAATAATCATATCATATTATGAATTGTACCTTTGCTTCCACAAGACTATACCCGCCCTGTTTGCAGATTGCTTGTATTTTATGTATCATCTGTCTGTAAATAGATATGCAGAATTCCATATTTTATGTTTTGTTGTACTAAATGGAGTGCAGGTGTACTCTGTTTACCAATTAAAGGACTGATCATTATTAATAATAGGTATTTTTGTGTATGCTAATTTGACATTCAAGAAATATTTTTTTTTTAATGCCAGGAACTGTTTCAGTAATTGCTTATATTAATCTGTGTATGGATTTCAGTAGAATTTTTTTGGATAATGTTAAAGCAGACAAGAAACCATAATATCACTACTTGACAGATGGCCATTATGTGAAACATAACTGAGAATGACAGGCTACTGCAAAATAATAACTTGATATGTATTTGGCATTTATAATTGTAATTGTTTATATGAGGAATGTAAAGGAATCACAAATCTTAGAGACTCATATGCACAGTTTCAGAGGTGACAGGAATAGGAACACTTGATTACTGTGACTGAATTATCAACTGTCATTCAACAGGCAGAAGACACTTTAGTTTTCACCAGTGACTGTAAATCCAGATTATTTTTTGCAGAAATATATCTATGGTAGCTTTTTATGTTGCCATTCCAATGGATATGGTTAAGACATGTGGCTTATATAACAGGGTCTGTTAAGAATTAAACTTTAAGTTTCCTAATGATAGCACAAAAAACTCAAGTCTGTTATTATTTTTCAGATGTTATTTAAACATCTCTTCATTTTTTCCCAGTGTTTTTTCTGTCCCCTTGTTGGATTTGAACATCCTGCTTGACTTATAGTTGCTTCTGTAACATGCCCTCCATTCTATGCATCATAACAAGCCAGTAGAAAAGCAATGAATCCGACTTAAATCTGCCCCATCCCAGGTCAGTATAGTACCCCTACACCTTACATATACTTAAGGTACCTCTAAATTAAAGTTGCTATTTCTTACTAGAATAACCACATTGCTGGCAGTAGTGCATAATGGGTTAAGGTAATGGACTATAAATGACCAGTGTCCTTTACATCTGTATTTGTTTCATGAAATGTCTAATTATATCGCATAAGATTGTGAATAATTACTTACCCAGATTAAAGCTCTGGGTCAGTTTTGAAAAATAAGCACATGAATCTTACTAAGTTAATAAAATTAAATAAGTAAATAATGCATTCTCCATGAGACCAAGAAAAGTAGATCACATTGATAGGTTTCTTTCTTTTTACTGTTCTTTATTTTGATTTGCACGTTAAAAATGCATAAGCACTGAAAACCATGTCTGAAGAATATATATCTCTATTTGTATCTATATCTACCTATCTATATAAATAGACAAATATAGATATAAACAATTTAATGAATCATTTACTGCTATACCAGTGTGTATTTATACAATCAGCCTCTAAGAAAGAGCTGAACATCTGTTAACTCTGTCTTGGACATGTAGCCATAGAAAGCAAAGTTTGTTTCTAAACCTAAAAAGGCATACTTCTGAGAACAATCTCCAGATGTCTGCGTGTGACAACTTTGACCTGCTTTTGTAAATTGCACATATCACAATCAAAGAAAGCAGTCTACGGAGTAGACAAACATGCTTACGGAACATAGAATGGCCCCATGGGTATGCATTTACATCCTTTTGAGTTGTTCTTTTTATGTGGTTTGTGGTTGCAGACATGAGTTGAATAGGGAAGAATGAATGCTCTGATTTCTTCCTACTCATTTTCATTACATGCACATTTGCTTAAACATGTTCTTTTACTTTTTTTTCTGGTGCTGATGTAGTTCATTGCAGCACACAACAGTATAGTCAGTTCAGTTCTGGAAATAAAACAAAATGCAAACATTTTGTGTCACTTGGAATCAAATCAAACAGGAAAATGTCAATATAATCTGTAAAAATAAAGTAGTTTAGTCTCTGAAAGCAAAGAAAGTAATATTGTGAAGATGAAGTTCCTAATCTAAAGTCAAAATTCTCTAAACAGTTTGACTCAGAAACAGCTTTAGTTTCATATGCGGCCTGGTTGGTCATGTCAAAACAGGGAGTAAAGTAACACCAGTATGGGGAATGGGGCTGAGGATTAATATGCAGGACATAAGGAGCCAGGAAGACATGGCAGTTTTAAAAAGCAGCTTATAAAATGTAGGGTAACTCTTCTGTGAGAGCAAACAGAGCAAACAAACACTGTCTAAAGAACTGATGCACAGATGGAAACCACAGACTAAGGCAAATAGCTTGGGTATCCCTGTCTGGTGAAAATCAGAATTTCTTGGGCTCATTTGAGAATGAAAGTGTAACATGATCAGCATTTTATTAGGGATGACAAGTGCACTTCATGGATAGGAATGCATCTGAATTATTATGGGATGTCATGTATAGAGAACTATATGCTTTTCAGCTTTTGGCACCCATATTGACATGTCAACATATGGGTAGCAATATAGCTGATCGTTTTGAGTATAATTCTAACACAAAACATTCTGTGTGTTTGTTGTCTGCATTTTAGGATGTCAGGGCTTGGGTTGTTTCAGGTGTTGTTTTCTGGTGAGTTTGTTATTTAAGTGAAAATCATCACAAGTAATATTACAAAACAATTCAGAAAGGAAACTTCCACTAATATCTGATTAAAACTGCTGAAGATAAGTGCTTTTGCAAGGATCAATCCCCCCTACACTCGCAACACCCCACAACTTAATATATACCAACACCAACATCACAAACCACTGGGGAAAAGAAGAAATTTGCTTAACCACCCCATGTATGCTAAAAACAGTGTAAGAAACTTCTCTGTGTGGAAGATTTTCAGTCTAGTTAATCCTCTGCGGTGGTGGTGATGCGGTAGCATTGTCGCCTCACAGTAAGACGCTGACTGGTTCGACTCTCAGCTAGAGCGTCTTCTGCGTGGAGACATGCGTGAATGGGTGTACCTTCGTTGAAGGTTGTGCATTAAGGCTGGCAACTCAGCACATAAAAATCAACTGCCAATCATTAGCGGACCGGAGTTCCGCTGTGGCGACCTCTAACTGGGAAAAGCCAAAAGACACAACAACAACATATTTCTAGTTAATCACTGTATATTAATTAGATCAGACAATAGTAGTAGAAGTAGCAAACTTAAACTCATCTTAAGTCAAAACAAAACAAAAAATAATAGAAAATATATAATTGTACAGCATTTACAGTCTTGCCCACATAGAATGCATCACATTCATCTAATGTTCCTGGCCTTCCTATAAACAAATGGTGGGGCTTCACCTAAGATGTTCATCAGAAAAGGGTTTCCTGTGACAATGTCCCAGTTTTCTTCAATAATATTTTTGATACTGTGATAATCCAAAGTGTATGTCAGGATGCAGCTATTTTTGCATTTGTTATTCTCTGTGGAATTACTTAACATTTTTCTACTGGGGAGGTTTATCATTAAAACCAGTGCAGGGGGTGACTGTAACACTACAAAAGTAATTTACAGGGCACAGTGCAATGAATGTGATGCATTCTATGTGGGCAAGATTGTACATAAACTGAAGCGTAGAATTTCATGTCCTCTGTCAGAAATCCGCTCTGGATGTAAAAATAATGCACTAGCCAAACACCTTTCTCTTCATAAAAGACACACAGGTTTTAAGTTCCAGATCCTGCATCGCATAGACATGACTGATCTTGAAGGAGACATCCCAAATATTCTGGAGAAACATAAACTCATCTGGCAATTAAAGTTGAACTCTTTTAGGAAGCCTGGACTAAACTACTACTGTTCAATTAAAAGTGCACTGGAACTTAGAAAATTGCCACATTGTTTACATGACCAATTGTATTTTATTTTATTTTATCCTACAAATTGGTTTTAAATACCATTTTAAATCAGTTGAAATTTAAGTGTATATTTTGTTTCCATCATCATACATACATTTTTTCTTATTTTTATTTTTTTCAGTTTATATTTTTTCCACTTTATTCAAAATGATGTGTAATAACAATACTAACTAATTATACAGTTATATATATTTTTATAGATTGTTTTTAGGGTTCTTGTACACAGACCTGAAGAAGTCTAGAAGGATGAAAGTGATCTTTGTTAACAATAGGTTATGAAAATAGAAATTGATTTTTACATGCAAAATGTATATGTATATATTTATATATATATTTTTTGATTGCCAAATGAACTAAGGTTGATATTTCCAGCCATGTAGTATATTGTCTTGGATAAAATCACAGACTTAATAATCTACTTAATAATCTGGTTAAATAATAGGTACCACATCATTATAAATTTTATTTAAAGTACATAAGGGTTATATATTATTATGACAGCTACTAAGTAGGGCAGGACCAGCCCGAATGTCACATTGATGGGGGAAGGGATGTGAATTTAACATGTGTACCAATAACACTTTGTTTTACAGCACAATAAACCACTCCCATGCCTGATAAAAAGTATATATATATATATTTAGAAAGCTTGTAAGGAAATCATTACTCTATTTTTGTTTTACTCGGATCGCTTGTCTGTGTACTTAATAAAGGATTTTCAACTGGAAACAGACTGCCTGCCTTGCTTGGATTACTTTCAAATACTTAGTAATGCTGTACAATTATATATTTTCTATTATTATTTTTTGTTTTGTTTTGACTTAAGACGAGTTTAATTTCGCTACTTCTACTACTATTGCCTGATCTGATTAATATACAGTGATTAACTAGAAATATATGGACTTAAAATCTTCCACACAGAGAAGTTTCATACACTGTTTTGTTTCTGGACCTACTACACTTTAATGGGTTGTTTTGAGACTTCGGAGATACCACGGAGATTGCTTATTTTTCTAATCAAACTCTTCCACACATATTACTATACACTGAGTGCCCTCTGCACTTCCCAACATCCCATAGTTTAATATATATAAATATATATATATATATATATATATATATATATATATATATATATATACATTAACTCCAAGACTGACCACTGGGGAAAAGAAGAAATTTCCAAATGCCCATGTATGCCAATCACACTCATCTACACACACTACTAGACATTGAGCTTGCACTTATATGCATACACATTTCTACAGCAATCGCTACCTACTTTTATACTCATCCTTTTCCAACACGCATTCAAGCTGCAGACCGCAAATGTTATACACACACACACACACACACACACACACACACACACACACACACACACTTTCTGCAAATGATCTTCCACTGAAACACCCGCTTCACTCAACCATTCAGATACATATATACATGCACAAACACACACACACACACACACACACACACACACACACACTTTCTGCAAATGATCTTGCACCAAAACAACACACACTTCACACAACCAAACTATATATATATATATATATATATATATATATATATATATATATATATATATATATGGGGTCTATGTTTCTTGATGAACTGGAAAAAAAACAAAAAAAACTACTCTAATTACTGTACTCTGTGCCCCCCCCCCCTACTTAAATATATGGTACTTACGTATTATCGCAACTACAGCTGTTCTGCACTGAAAGCATTCTCGGCAACATTCTGTTCTTAACTGAAACATCGTGCTGCCGAGAATGCTGTCAATGCATTCATACATATTATCGCAACTACATTGTGAACCACAGAAACGGCTCATATACAAGCAGTTTTCCTGCCGGAATGGGAGATATATAACAACTAGAGATATACATGGCAGAAATTAGTTGTTGTCTGCAGTTTTAAAACAAAAGTAGGCAACAGCTGTCATATGAAGTAAACACAAGCAAAGCGAAATACATTGCAATTAAAAAAAAAAATAAAGGTAGTTAAATGACTGTAATGCGACCACAGTGTATTACACACTCTCACTAAAAATCTGCTTTTCATAAGTTAAGGCACACCTTTTCTAATTGGAATATTGTGTATAAAAAAGAAGTTAAAACACTTTTAATTTATGTAAATAGTTTTAATGAAACTATTATATATATAAATGACAGTATTATAATAGTAAGTAAGTTATCGCGTGGCTATCTGAATTTTTTGTGGTGGACATTTAACAGCTATCGCTGTTAGAATTTATTGAAATTAGTTCTTATTTCACTGATCTTGTTTGTACTGCTGGAATTGTCAGGGTTTCATAGGTGAGTATAACATTTAATATGTATAGAAATACAAGTTATGTTTATTTTACTTTATTTTACTTTTTACCTTCCTATTCATTTTGTACTTAACGCGATTAACTTTTAAATTTGACAGAATTTGTGGCATTCTCGGGAACGTTCCATTATGATTAAACTAACTTCCTGCCAAGAATGCCATGAATTCTGTGGTTGCGATAATACGTAAGTACCAAATATACTAACTCTGAGATTGCACTACAGTGGGGAAAAAGATATATTTCCTTATCCCGACTGTAATCTGCTTCAGAGAACTAGCTTTTGTGAAAGTGCACTTTCGATTTAGTGCACTTTTGCTTAAATGGGTTTGATCTTCTGGTTGTCGAGAAGTGTGTTTTCAACAATCAGAAGTAGACCCGAATATATATATATATATATATATATATATATATATATATATATATATATATATATATTGGAGCGGTACAGAATCCTGAAAGCCCAAAATCCTGAAGACCAAAATCCTGAAAGTTCAAAATACTGAAAACTCAAAATACTGAAAACTCAAAATCCTGAAGATTCAAAATCCTGAAAACACACAGGATACCAATGCTCACTATATTCCAGCACAAGTACATACAGAAACAATGAAACACAAACTATATTACTGTTCTCCAACCCCCATGTGGGAGGGGTCTGCGCCCCCACACCCCCTGCTACTTAAATATATCGACTCCAAGATTGCACTTAGTGTAGTGAAGTGCAATCTCAGACTTGATATATTTAAGTGGCAGTGAGTGTGGGGGGTGCAGGGGGGGCTTGCCCCCCTGCATATAGTTGAAGGGTAATATGTTTCTGTATGTACTTGTGCTGGAATATAGTGAGTGTTGGTATCCTGTCTGTTTTTAGGATTTTGAGTTTTCAGTATTTTGAACTTTCAGGATTTTGGGCTGCGCTTATATATATATATATATATATATATATATATATATATATATATATATATATATATATAAATATATATATATATATATATATAAAATGAGTGGTGTACCCCAGGGTTTGGTCTTGGGACCTCTGCTATTTGGGATTTACTTTTCTGAGGTGCAGGCCAAAACCAGTGGACTATGGCTGACCAAGTTTGCTGTAAGCTGGGCACTGTCATCAATTTCCCTAGTGATGTGGACATCCTCCAAGAGGGTCTCAAATAAATGAGTGGTGTCAGAAACATAGCCTCAAGCTGAATACCAAAAAATGCATCATCATCCCTTTTGGGGAAAGTGATATCCCCACAGATGATCACATTAAAAACAATGTCCTAAGCATGCAACCAGTCGTGAGGGATTTGGGCACCCAGGTTCATAGCAGCCTGAATTTTGACCACCATGTTGCTTCCATTGTATGGAAAGCTTACTACATGGCCCACCTCATAAGTAAGGGTATCTCATCCAGGGACAAGGTGGTCATAACATCACTGTATTCTTCCCTTATAAGGCCCATTATTGAGTACAGCATCCCTTTCGGCATGTACCTCACAAAGCACATGCAGCAGCTGGAGAGACCACAGAGGTTCCTCACCAGAAGAATCCCGGGCCTCAAACATCTACCATACACAGATAGGCTAAAAGCCTTATCTGTCTACTCAGTTTCATACAGACTCCTCAGCAGTGACCTTTGTCTGGCAATTGGCATACAAGGCGATCTCGGACTCTGCCTTGATGAGAATGCTGCATATCCACAAGTAGCGCTCCACTCAAGTAACCCACATGTGCGGCCTCAACCTGGTCTGTGACATCAATAGGACTTGTTGGCAGGACAGATTTCTGTCCCAGAGACTCCCCCATCTGTGGAACAGACTCCCTCTCCATGTGAAGCAGAGCACCTCTTTACCCCTTTTTAAGCGCAACCTGGATAACTGGATGGGAAACAGAAAATACACCCCAGGGATTCCAACCATGTCCCTACTGGACAGAGACATCAGGTACTGACTTGCCTAAACATGGGCTAAACTCTTGGCTATGCTTATAAGGGCCTCAGGGCCAATAGCCTAGTAACTTCCTATGATCCTATGATCCGATAAAGCAGGAATCGGTGTAGTAATCCAATAGTCCCCTTTTGGACAAAAGACTCTATGCAATTAAATGAATATAACTCACTTTGGTTTTGGTCATGAGACTTGTAGAGAAATATTTGCTTAACATCTTCTACCGCTTCTCTTTATTTGACCTCAGAATGGGTCTACACAAAGAGATGGGGTACGCGGGCAGAGCCCCCACTGCAAAACAGTTGACTGATATTTTTGCCAGTGCTTTTGTTGCATTAGTAACAATTTGTGATTGATGTTTTAGTTGTGTTCATTTGTATCTTGAATAAGTAAGGTGTGATTCATTGCAGTAAATCCCAATGAATGATGCATGCTGGGACAAGTTACTCTGAAGGAAGTAACAACAGAAGTAAAATAATTCCCATTCCTAGCAACTCTAAACTTCATCATCACAGCATTTGCTAACCTTCCTTCCTTGAAAGAGTCATGCAGACCTTTATCTTGTTTGAACAAAGGTTATTTAGCAGCACTCATTAGGTGGCCTGTTCACACCAATCTTTTCTCTACATAGGGTAAAAAATACAGGTCCAGGGGCAAAACGGGTTTTTTTGTTAGAGATGGAGCAGTCTGCAAACTGGTATTCAGGCAAGCATAGCAAGAGGGGAAACATACTTGTGCATGTCAGAAGGTTTCTGTCTCTCAGTTCAGGAGGTTGGTTTCAGTCATTACCTCAGTTACTGTCTTTATGGAGTTTACATATTTTTCAGTGATTCTGCTGTTTTATTTTTTTTGTTTGTTTGTTTGC